>NW_027462224.1:0-46484 GCF_050947455.1 Rhinoderma darwinii
CTCGTGTCCTGCTGAGAAGGTGATGTGGGGGCTCGTGTACCGCTGAGAGGGTGATGGGGGGCTCGTGTCCTGCTGAGATGGTGATGTGGGGGCTCGTGTCCTGCTGAGAGGGTGATGTGGGGGGCTCGTGTCCTGCTGAGAGGGTGATGTGGGGGCTCGTGTCCTGCTGAGAGGGTGATGTGGGGGCTCGTGTCCTGCTGAGAGGGTGATGGGGGGGGCTCGTGTACCGCTGAGAGGGTGATGTGGGGGCTCGTGTCCTGCTGAGAGGGTGATGTGGGGGCTTGTGTACCGCTGAGGGTGATGTGGGGGGCTCGTGTACCGCTGAAGGTGATGTGGGGGGCTCGGGTCCCGCTGAGAGGGTGATGTGGGGGGCTCGGGTCCTGCTGAGAGGGTGATGTGGGGGGCTCGGGTCCTGCTGAGAGGGTGATGTGGGGGGGCTCGGGTCCTGCTGAGAGGGTGATGTGGGGGGGGCTCGGGTCCTGCTGAGAGGGTGATGTGGGGGGGGGGCTCGGGTCCTGCTGAGAGGGTGATGTGGGGGGGGGGGCTCAGGTCCTGCTGAGAGGGTGATGTGGGGGCTCGGGTCCTGCTGAGAGGGTGATGTGGGGGGCTCGTGTCCCTCTGAGGGTGATGTGGGGGGCTCGGGTCCCGCTGAGAGGGTGATGTGGGGGGCTCGGGTCCTGCTGAGTGGGTGATGTGGGACGCTCGTGTCCTGCTGGGAGGGTGATGTGTATCACACATGTAATACAGACGCTCCCGTGTAATATCACACATGTAACACAGACGCCCCCCGTGTAATATCACACATGTAACACAGACGCCCCCCGTGTAATATCACACATGTAACACAGACGCTCCCCGTGTAATATCACACATGTAATACAGACGCCCCCGTGTAATATCACACATGTAATACAGACGCTCCCGTGTAATATCACACATGTAACACAGACGCTCCCCGTGTAATATCACACATGTAACACAGACGCTCCCCGTGTAATATCACACATGTAATACAGACGCCCCCGTGTAATATCACACATGTAACACAGACGCTCCCCGTGTAATATCACACATGTAATACAGACGCTCCCGTGTAATATGACACATGTAATACAGACGCCCCCGTGTATATCACACATGTAACACAGACGCTCCCCGTGTAATATCACACATGTAATACAGACGCTCCCGTGTAATATCACACATGTAACACAGACGCTCCCCGTGTAATATCACACATGTAACACAGACGCTCCCCGTGTAATATCACACATGTAATACAGACGCTCCCCGTGTAATATCACACATGTAATACAGACGCTCCCCGTGTAATATCACACATGTAATACAGACGCTCCCCGTGTAATATCACACATGTAATACAGACGCTCCCCGTGTAATATCACACATGTAATACAGACGCTCCCCGTGTAATATCACACATGTAATACAGACGCTCCCCGTGTAATATCACACATGTAATACAGACGCTCCCCGTGTAATATCACACATGTAATACAGACGCTCCCCGTGTAATATCACACATGTAACACAGACGCTCCCCGTGTAATATCACACATGTAATACAGACGCCCCCCGTGTAATATCACACATGTAATACAGACGTTCCCCGTGTAATATCACACATGTAATACAGACGCTCCCCGTGTAATATCACACATGTAATACAGACGCTCCCCGTGTAATATCACACATGTAATACAGACGCTCCCCGTGTAATATCACACATGTAATACAGACGCTCCCCGTGTAATATCACACATGTAATACAGACGCCCCCCGTGTAATATCACACATGTAATACAGACGTTCCCCGTGTAATATCACACATGTAATACAGACGCCCCGTGTAATATTACACATGTAATACAGACGCTCCCCCGTGTAATATCACACATGTAATACAGACGCTCCCGTGTAATATCACACATGTAATACAGACGCTCCCCGTGTAATATCACACATGTAATACAGACGCTCCCCGTGTAATATCACACATGTAATACAGACGCTCCCGTGTAATATCACACATGTAATACAGACGCCCCCGTGTAATATCACACATGTAATACAGACGCTCCCCGTGTAATATCACACATGTAATACAGACGCCCCCGTGTAATATCACACATGTAACACAGACGCTCCCCGTGTAATATCACACATGTAATACAGACGCTCCCGTGTAATATCACACATGTAATACAGACGCTCCCGTGTAATATCACACATGTAACACAGACGCTCCCCGTGTAATATCACACATGTAATACAGACGCTCCCCGTGTAATATCACACATGTAATACAGACGCCCCCGTGTAATATCACACATGTAACACAGACGCTCCCCGTGTAATATCACACATGTAATACAGACGCTCCCGTGTAATATCACACATGTAATACAGACGCTCCCGTGTAATATCACACATGTAATACAGACGCTCCCGTGTAATATCACACATGTAATACAGACGCCCCCGTGTAATATCACACATGTAATACAGACGCTCCCCCGTGTAATATCACACATGTAATACAGACGCTCCCGTGTAATATCACACATGTAATACAGACGCTCCCCGTGTAATATCACACATGTAATACAGACGCCCCCGTGTAATATCACACATGTAATACAGACGCTCCCCGTGTAATATCACACATGTAATACAGACGCTCCCCGTGTAATATCACACATGTAATACAGACGCTCCCCGTGTAATATGACACATGTAATACAGACGCTCCCGTGTAATATCACACATGTAATACAGACGCTCCCCGTGTAATATCACACATGTAATACAGACGCCCCCGTGTAATATCACACATGTAACACAGACGCTCCCAGTGTAATATCACACATGTAACACAGACGCTCCCCGTGTAATATCACACATGTAACACAGACGCTCCCCGTGTAATATCACACATGTAACACAGACGCTCCCCGTGTAATATCACACATGTAATACAGACGCCCCCGTGTAATATCACACATGTAACACAGACGCTCCCCGTGTAATATCACACATGTAATACAGACGCTCCCGTGTAATATCACACATGTAATACAGACGCTCCCGTGTAATATCACACATGTAACACAGACGCTCCCCGTGTAATATCACACATGTAATACAGACGCTCCCCGTGTAATATCACACATGTAATACAGACGCCCCCGTGTAATATCACACATGTAACACAGACGCTCCCCGTGTAATATCACACATGTAATACAGACGCTCCCGTGTAATATCACACATGTAATACAGATGCTCCCGTGTAATATCACACATGTAATACAGACGCTCCCGTGTAATATCACACATGTAATACAGACGCCCCCGTGTAATATCACACATGTAATACAGACGCTCCCCCGTGTAATATCACACATGTAATACAGACGCTCCCGTGTAATATCACACATGTAATACAGACGCTCCCCGTGTAATATCACACATGTAATACAGACGCCCCCGTGTAATATCACACATGTAATACAGACGCTCCCCGTGTAATATCACACATGTAATACAGACGCTCCCCGTGTAATATCACACATGTAATACAGACGCTCCCCGTGTAATATCACACATGTAATACAGACGCCCCCGTGTAATATCACACATGTAATACAGACGCTCCCGTGTAATATCACACATGTAACACAGACGCTCCCCGTGTAATATCACACATGTAACACAGACGCTCCCCGTGTAATATCACACATGTAATACAGACGCCCCCGTGTAATATCACACATGTAACACAGACGCTCCCCGTGTAATATCACACATGTAATACAGACGCCCCCGTGTAATATCACACATGTAATACAGACGCTCCCCGTGTAATATCACACATGTAATACAGACGCTCCCGTGTAATATCACACATGTAATACAGACGCTCCCCGTGTAATATCACACATGTAATACAGACGCCCCCGTGTAATATCACACATGTAATACAGACGCTCCCGTGTAATATCACACATGTAACACAGACGCTCCCCGTGTAATATCACACATGTAACACAGACGCTCCCCGTGTAATATCACACATGTAATACAGACGCCCCCGTGTAATATCACACATGTAACACAGACGCTCCCCGTGTAATATCACACATGTAATACAGACGCTCCCGTGTAATATCACACATGTAATACAGACGCTCCCGTGTAATATCACACATGTAACACAGACGCTCCCCGTGTAATATCACACATGTAATACAGACGCTCCCCGTGTAATATCACACATGTAATACAGACGCCCCCGTGTAATATCACACATGTAATACAGACGCTCCCCGTGTAATATCACACATGTAATACAGACGCTCCCCGTGTAATATCACACATGTAATACAGACGCCCCCGTGTAATATCACACATGTAATACAGACGCTCCCCGTGTAATATCACACATGTAATACAGACGCTCCCGTATAATATCACACATGTACTACAGACGCTCCCCGTGTAATATAACACATGTACTACAGACGCTCCACGTGTAATATCACACATGTAATACAGACGCTCCCGTGTAATATCACACATGTAATACAGACGCTCCCCGTGTAACATCACACATGTAATACAGACGCTCCCCGTGTAATATGACACATGTAATACAGACGCTCCCCGTGTAATATGACACATGTAATACAGACGCTCCCCGTGTAATATCACACATGTAACACAGACGCTCCCCGTGTAATATGACACATGTAATACAGACGCTCCCGTGTAATATCACACATGTAATACAGACGCTCCCCGTGTAACATCACACATGTAATACAGACGCTCCCGTGTAATATCACACATGTAATACAGACGCTCCCCGTGTAATATCACACATGTAATACAGACGCTCCCCGTGTAATATCACACATGTAATACAGACGCTCCCCGTGTAATATCACACATGTAATACAGACGTCCCCGTGTAATATCACACATGTAATACAGACGCTCCCCGTGTAATATCACACATGTAATACAGACGCTCCCCGTGTAATATCACACATGTAATACAGACGCTCCCGTGTAATATCACATCATATGTAATACAGACGCTCCCGTGTAATATCACACATGTAATACAGACGCTCCCGGGGAATATCACACATGTAATACAGACGCTCCCCGTGTAATATCACACATGTAATACAGACGCTCCCCGTGTAATATCACACATGTAATACAGACGCTCCCCGTGTAATATCACACATGTAATACAGACGCTCCCCGTGTAATATCACACATGTAATACAGACGCTCCCCGTGTAACATCACACATGTAATACAGACGCTCCCCGTGTAATATCACACATGTAATACAGACGCTCCCCCTGTAATATCACACATGTAATACAGACGCTCCCCGTGTAATATCACACATGTAACACAGACGCTCTCCGTGTAATATCACACATGTAACACAGACGCTCCCCGTGTAATATCACACATGTAATACAGACGCTCTCCGTGTAATATCACACATGTAATACAGACGCTCCCCGTGTAATATCACACATGTAATACAGACGCTCCCCGTGTAATATCACACATGTAACACAGACGCTCCCGTGTAGTATCACACATGTAATACAGACGCTCCCCGTGTAATATGACACATGTAATACAGACGCTCCCCGTGTAATATCACACATGTAATACAGACGCCCCCGTGTAATATCACACATGTAACACAGACGCTCCCCGTGTAATATCACACATGTAACACAGACGCTCCCCGTGTAATATCACACATGTAATACAGACGCCCCCGTGTAATATCACACATGTAACACAGACGCTCCCCGTGTAATATCACACATGTAATACAGACGCCCCCGTGTAATATCACACATGTAACACAGACGCTCCCCGTGTAATATCACACATGTAATACAGACGCTCCCGTGTAATATCACACATGTAACACAGACGCCCCCCGTGTAATATCACACATGTAATACAGACGCTCCCCGTGTAATATCACACATGTAATACAGACGCTCCCCGTGTAATATCACACATGTAATACAGACGCTCCCCGTGTAATATCACACATGTAATACAGACGCTCCCCGTGTAATATCACACATGTAATACAGACGCTCCCCGTGTAATATCACACATGTAATACAGACGCCCCCGTGTAATATCACACATGTAATACAGACGCTCCCGTGTAATATCACACATGTGACACAGACGCTCCCCGTGTAATATCACACATGTAACACAGACGCTCCCCGTGTAATATCACACATGTAATACAGACGCCCCCGTGTAATATCACACATGTAACACAGACGCTCCCCGTGTAATATCACACATGTAATACAGACGCCCCCGTGTAATATCACACATGTAATACAGACGCTCCCCGTGTAATATCACACATGTAATACAGACGCTCCCGTGTAATATCACACATGTAATACAGACGCTCCCCGTGTAATATCACACATGTAATACAGACGCCCCCGTGTAATATCACACATGTAATACAGACGCTCCCGTGTAATATCACACATGTAACACAGACGCTCCCCGTGTAATATCACACATGTAACACAGACGCTCCCCGTGTAATATCACACATGTAATACAGACGCCCCCGTGTAATATCACACATGTAACACAGACGCTCCCCGTGTAATATCACACATGTAATACAGACGCTCCCGTGTAATATCACACATGTAATACAGACGCTCCCGTGTAATATCACACATGTAACACAGACGCTCCCCGTGTAATATCACACATGTAATACAGACGCTCCCCGTGTAATATCACACATGTAATACAGACTCCCCCGTGTAATATCACACATGTAATACAGACGCTCCCCGTGTAATATCACACATGTAATACAGACGCTCCCCGTGTAATATCACACATGTAATACAGACGCCCCCGTGTAATATCACACATGTAATACAGACGCTCCCCGTGTAATATCACACATGTAACACAGACGCTCCCCGTGTAATATCACACATGTAATACAGACGCTCCCGTGTAATATCACACATGTAATACAGACGCTCCCGTGTAATATCACACATGTAATACAGACGCTCCCGTGTAATATCACACATGTAATACAGACGCCCCCGTGTAATATCACACATGTAACACAGACGCTCCCCGTGTAATATCACACATGTAATACAGACGCTCCCGTGTAATATCACACATGTAATACAGACGCTCCCGTGTAATATCACACATGTAACACAGACGCTCCCCGTGTAATATCACACATGTAACACAGACGCTCCCCGTGTAATATCACACATGTAATACAGACGCCCCCGTGTAATATCACACATGTAACACAGACGCTCCCCGTGTAATATCACACATGTAATACAGACGCTCCCGTGTAATATCACACATGTAATACAGACGCTCCCGTGTAATATCACACATGTAATACAGACGCTCCCCGTGTAATATCACACATGTAATACAGACGCTCCCCGTGTAATATCACACATGTAATACAGACGCCCCCGTGTAATATCACACATGTAATACAGACGCTCCCCATGTAATATCACACATGTAATACAGACGCTCCCCGTGTAATATCACACATGTAATACAGACGCTCCCCGTGTAATATCACACATGTAACACAGACGCCCCCGTGTAATATCACACATGTAACACAGACGCTCCCGTGTAATATCACACATGTAACACAGACGCTCCCCGTGTAATATCACACATGTAACACAGACGCTCCCCGTGTAATATCACACATGTAATACAGACGCCCCCGTGTAATATCACACATGTAACACAGACGCTCCCCGTGTAATATCACACATGTAATACAGACGCCCCCGTGTAATATCACACATGTAATACAGACGCTCCCCGTGTAATATCACACATGTAATACAGACGCTCCCGTGTAATATCACACATGTAATACAGACGCTCCCCGTGTAATATCACACATGTAATACAGACGCCCCCGTGTAATATCACACATGTAATACAGACGCTCCCGTGTAATATCACACATGTAACACAGACGCTCCCGTGTAATATTACACATGTAACACAGACGCTCCCCGTGTAATATCACACATGTAACACAGACGCCCCCGTGTAATATCACACATGTAACACAGACGCTCCCCGTGTAATATCACACATGTAATACAGACGCTCCCGTGTAATATCACACATGTAATACAGACGCTCCCGTGTAATATCACACATGTAACACAGACGCTCCCCGTGTAATATCACACATGTAATACAGACGCTCCCCGTGTAATATCACACATGTAATACAGACGCCCCCGTGTAATATCACACATGTAATACAGACGCTCCCCGTGTAATATCACACATGTAACACAGACGCTCCCCGTGTAATATCACACATGTAATACAGACTCTCCCGTGTAATATCACACATGTAATACAGACGCTCCCGTGTAATATCACACATGTAATACAGACGCTCCCGTGTAATATCACACATGTAATACAGACGCCCCCGTGTAATATCACACATGTAACACAGACGCTCCCCGTGTAATATCACACATGTAATACAGACGCTCCCGTGTAATATCACACATGTAATACAGACGCTCCCGTGTAATATCACACATGTAATACAGACGCTCCCCGTGTAATATCACACATGTAACACAGACGCTCCCCGTGTAATATCACACATGTAATACAGACGCCCCCGTGTAATATCACACATGTAACACAGACGCTCCCCGTGTAATATCACACATGTAATACAGACGCTCCCGTGTAATATCACACATGTAATACAGACGCTCCCGTGTAATATCACACATGTAATACAGACGCTCCCGTGTAATATCACACATGTAATACAGACGCTCCCGTGTAATATCACACATGTAATACAGACGCCCCCGTGTAATATCACACATGTAATACAGAAGCTCCCGTGTAATATCACACATGTAATACAGACGCCCCCGTGTAATATCACACATGTAACACAGACGCTCCCCGTGTAATATCACACATGTAATACAGACGCCCCCGTGTAATATCACACATGTAACACAGACGCTCCCCGTGTAATATCACACATGTAATACAGACGCTCCCGTGTAATATCACACATGTAACACAGACGCTCCCGTGTAATATCACACATGTAACACAGACGCTCCCCGTGTAATATCACACATGTAATACAGACGCTCCCCGTGTAATATCACACATGTAATACAGACGCCCCCGTGTAATATCACACATGTAATACAGACGCTCCCCGTGTAATATCACACATGTAATACAGACGCTCCCCGTGTAATATCACACATGTAATACAGACGCCCCCGTGTAATATCACACATGTAATACAGACGCTCCCCGTGTAATATCACACATGTAATACAGACGCTCCCCGTGTAATATCACACATGTAACACAGACGCTCCCCGTGTAATATCACACATGTAATACAGACGCTCCCCGTGTAATATCACACATGTAATACAGACGCTCCCGTGTAATATCACACATGTAATACAGACGCTCCCGTGTAATATCACACATGTAATACAGACGCTCCCGTGTAATATCACACATGTAATACAGACGCCCCCGTGTAATATCACACATGTAACACAGACGCTCCCCGTGTAATATCACACATGTAATACAGACGCTCCCGTGTAATATCACACATGTAACACAGACGCTCCCCGTGTAATATCACACATGTAATACAGACGCCCCCGTGTAATATCACACATGTAACACAGACGCTCCCCGTGTAATATCACACATGTAATACAGACGCTCCCGTGTAATATCACACATGTAATACAGACGCTCCCGTGTAATATCACACATGTAACACAGACGCTCCCCGTGTAATATCACACATGTAATACAGACGCCCCCGTGTAATATCACACATGTAACACAGACGCTCCCCGTGTAATATCACACATGTAATACAGACGCTCCCGTGTAATATCACACATGTAATACAGACGCTCCCGTGTAATATCACACATGTAATACAGACGCCCCCGTGTAATATCACACATGTAATACAGACGCTCCCCCGTGTAATATCACACATGTAATACAGACGCTCCCGTGTAATATCACACATGTAATACAGACGCTCCCCGTGTAATATCACACATGTAATACAGACGCCCCCGTGTAATATCACACATGTAATACAGACGCTCCCCGTGTAATATCACACATGTAATACAGACGCTCCCCGTGTAATATGACACATGTAATACAGACGCTCCCCGTGTAATATCACACATGTAATACAGACGCCCCCGTGTAATATCACACATGTAATACAGACGCTCCCGTGTAATATCACACATGTAACACAGACGCTCCCCGTGTAATATCACACATGTAACACAGACGCTCCCGTGTAATATCACACATGTAACACAGACGCTCCCCGTGTAATATCACACATGTAACACAGACGCTCCCCGTGTAATATCACACATGTAATACAGACGCTCCCGTGTAATATCACACATGTAATACAGACGCTCCCGTGTAATATCACACATGTAATACAGACGCTCCCGTGTAATATCACACATGTAATACAGACGCTCCCGTGTAATATCACACATGTAATACAGACGCTCCCCGTGTAATATCACACATGTAACACAGACGCTCCCCGTGTAATATCACACATGTAATACAGACGCTCCCGTGTAATATCACACATGTAATACAGACGCTCCCGTGTAATATCACACATGTAATACAGACGCTCCCGTGTAATATCACACATGTAATACAGACGCTCCCGTGTAATATCACACATGTAATACAGACGCTCCCCGTGTAATATCACACGTAATACAGACTCTCCCCCGTGTAATATAACACATGTAATACAGACGCTCCCCGTGTAATATCACACATGTAATACAGACTCTCCCCCGTGTAATATCACACATGTAATACAGACGCTCCCCGTGTAATATCACACATGTAATACAGACTCTCCCCCGTGTAATATCACACATGTAATACAGACGCTCCCCGTGTAATATCACACATGTAATACAGACGCTCCCCGTGTAATGTCACACATGTAATACAGACTCTCCCCCGTGTAATATAACACATGTAATACAGACGCTCCCCGTGTAATATCACACATGTAATACAGACTCTCCCCCGTGTAATATCACACATGTAATACAGACGCTCCCGTGTAATATCACATGTAATACAGACGCTCCCCGTGTAATATCACACATGTAATACAGACGCTCCCCGTGTAATATCACACATGTAATACAGACGCTCTTCGTGTAATATCACACATGTAATACAGACGCTCCCCGTGTAATATCACACATGTAATACAGACGCTCCCCGTGTAATATCACACATGTAATACAGACGCTCCCGTGTAATATCACACATGTACTACAGACGCTCCCCGTGTAATATAACACATGTACTACAGACGCTCCCCGTGTAATATCACACATGTAATACAGACGCTCCCGTGTAATATCACACATGTAATACAGACGCTCCCCGTGTAACATCACACATGTAATACAGACGCTCCCCGTGTAATATGACACATGTAATACAGACGCTCCCCGTGTAATATGACACATGTAATACAGACGCTCCCCGTGTAATATCACACATGTAACACAGACGCTCCCCGTGTAATATGACACATGTAATACAGACGCTCCCGTGTAATATCACACATGTAACACAGACGCTCCCCGTGTAATATCACACATCTAACACAGACGCTCCCCGTGTAATATCACACATGTAATACAGACGCCCCCGTGTAATATCACACATGTAACACAGACGCTCCCCGTGTAATATCACACATGTAATACAGACGCCCCCGTGTAATATCACACATGTAATACAGACGCTCCCCGTGTAATATCACACATGTAATACAGACGCCCCCGTGTAATATCACACATGTAACACAGACGCCCCCGTGTAATATCACACATGTAACACAGACGCCCCCGTGTAATATCACACATGTAACACAGACGCTCCCCGTGTAATATCACACATGTAACACAGACGCTCCCCGTGTAATATCACACATGTAACACAGACGCTCCCCGTGTAATATCACACATGTAACACAGACGCTCCCCGTGTAATATCACACATGTAATACAGACGCCCCCGTGTAATATCACACATGTAACACAGACGCTCCCCGTGTAATATCACACATGTAATACAGACGCTCCCGTGTAATATCACACATGTAATACAGACGCTCCCCGTGTAATATCACACATGTAACACAGACGCTCCCCGTGTAATATCACACATGTAATACAGACGCTCCCCGTGTAATATCACACATGTAATACAGACGCTCCCCGTGTAATATCACACATGTAATACAGACGCTCCCCGTGTAATATGACACATGTAATACAGACGCTCCCCGTGTAATATCACACATGTAATACAGACGCCCCCGTGTAATATCACACATGTAATACAGACGCTCCCGTGTAATATCACACATGTAACACAGACGCTCCCCGTGTAATATCACACATGTAACACAGACGCTCCCCGTGTAATATCACACATGTAATACAGACGCCCCCGTGTAATATCACACATGTAACACAGACGCTCCCCGTGTAATATCACACATGTAATACAGACGCCCCCGTGTAATATCACACATGTAATACAGACGCCCCCGTGTAATATCACACATGTAACACAGACGCTCCCCGTGTAATATCACACATGTAATACAGACGCTCCCCGTGTAATATGACACATGTAATACAGACGCTCCCCGTGTAATATCACACATGTAACACAGACGCTCCCCGTGTAATATGACACATGTAATACAGACGCTCCCGTGTAATATCACACATGTAACACAGACGCTCCCCGTGTAATATCACACATCTAACACAGACGCTCCCCGTGTAATATCACACATGTAACACAGACGCTCCCCGTGTAATATCACACATGTAACACAGACGCTCCCCGTGTAATATCACACATGTAATACAGACGCCCCCGTGTAATATCACACATGTAACACAGACGCTCCCCGTGTAATATCACACATGTAATACAGACGCTCCCGTGTAATATCACACATGTAATACAGACGCTCCCCGTGTAATATCACACATGTAACACAGACGCTCCCCGTGTAATATCACACATGTAATACAGACGCTCCCCGTGTAATATCACACATGTAATACAGACGCTCCCCGTGTAATATCACACATGTAATACAGACGCCCCCGTGTAATATCACACATGTAACACAGACGCTCCCCGTGTAATATCACACATGTAATACAGACGCTCCCGTGTAATATCACACATGTAATACAGACGCTTCCGTGTAATATCACACATGTAATACAGACGCTCCCGTGTAATATCACACATGTAATACAGACGCCCCCGTGTAATATCACACATGTAATACAGACGCTCCCCCGTGTAATATCACACATGTAATACAGACGCTCCCGTGTAATATCACACATGTAATACAGACGCTCCCCGTGTAATATCACACATGTAATACAGACGCTCCCCGTGTAATATCACACATGTAATACAGACGCTCCCCGTGTAATATCACACATGTAATACAGACGCTCCCCGTGTAATATGACACATGTAATACAGACGCTCCCCGTGTAATATCACACATGTAATACAGACGCCCCCGTGTAATATCACACATGTAACACAGACGCTCCCGTGTAATATCACACATGTAACACAGACGCTCCCCGTGTAATATCACACATGTAACACAGACGCTCCCCGTGTAATATCACACATGTAATACAGACGCCCCCGTGTAATATCACACATGTAACACAGACGCTCCCCGTGTAATATCACACATGTAACACAGACGCTCCCCGTGTAATATCACACATGTAATACAGACGCCCCCGTGTAATATCACACATGTAACACAGACGCTCCCCGTGTAATATCACACATGTAATACAGACGCTCCCGTGTAATATCACACATGTAATACAGACGCTCCCGTGTAATATCACACATGTAACACAGACGCTCCCCGTGTAATATCACACATGTAACACAGACGCTCCCCGTGTAATATCACACATGTAATACAGACGCCCCCGTGTAATATCACACATGTAATACAGACGCTCCCCGTGTAATATCACACATGTAATACAGACGCTCCCCGTGTAATATCACACATGTAATACAGACGCCCCCGTGTAATATCACACATGTAATACAGACGCTCCCCGTGTAATATCACACATGTAATACAGACGCTCCCCGTGTAATATCACACATGTAACACAGACGCTCCCCGTGTAATATCACACATGTAATACAGACGCTCCCGTGTAATATCACACATGTAATACAGACGCTCCCGTGTAATATCACACATGTAATACAGACGCTCCCGTGTAATATCACACATGTAATACAGACGCCCCCGTGTAATATCACACATGTAACACAGACGCTCCCCGTGTAATATCACACATGTAATACAGACGCTCCCGTGTAATATCACACATGTAATACAGACGCTCCCGTGTAATATCACACATGTAATACAGACGCTCCCCGTGTAATATCACACATGTAACACAGACGCTCCCCGTGTAATATCACACATGTAATACAGACGCCCCCGTGTAATATCACACATGTAACACAGACGCTCCCCGTGTAATATCACACATGTAATACAGACGCTCCCGTGTAATATCACACATGTAATACAGACGCTCCCGTGTAATATCACACATGTAATACAGACGCTCCCCGTGTAATATCACACATGTAATACAGACGCCCCCGTGTAATATCACACATGTAATACAGACGCTCCCCGTGTAATATCACACATGTAATACAGACGCTCCCCGTGTAATATGACACATGTAATACAGACGCTCCCCGTGTAATATCACACATGTAATACAGACGCCCCCGTGTAATATCACACATGTAACACAGACGCTCCCGTGTAATATCACACATGTAACACAGACGCTCCCCGTGTAATATCACACATGTAACACAGACGCTCCCCGTGTAATATCACACATGTAATACAGACGCCCCCGTGTAATATCACACATGTAACACAGACGCTCCCCGTGTAATATCACACATGTAATACAGACTCTCCCCCGTGTAATATCACACATGTAATACAGACGCTCCCCGTGTAATATCACACATGTAATACAGACTCTCCCCCGTGTAATATCACACATGTAATACAGACGCTCCCCGTGTAATATCACACATGTAATACAGACGCTCCCCGTGTAATGTCACACATGTAATACAGACTCTCCCCCGTGTAATATAACACATGTAATACAGACGCTCCCCGTGTAATATCACACATGTAATACAGACTCTCCCCCGTGTAATATCACACATGTAATACAGACGCTCCCGTGTAATATCACATGTAATACAGACGCTCCCCGTGTAATATCACACATGTAATACAGACGCTCCCCGTGTAATATCACACATGTAATACAGACGCTCCCGTGTAATATCACACATGTAACACAGACGCTCCCCGTGTAATATCACACATGTAATACAGACGCCCCCCGTGTAATATCACACATGTAACAGACGCTCCCGTGTAATATCACACATGTAATACAGACGCTCCCCGTGTAATATCACACATGTAATACAGACGCTCCCGTGTAATATCACACATGTAACACAGACGCCCCCCGTGTAATATCACACATGTAATACAGACGCTCCCCGTGTAATATCACACATGTAATACAGACGCTCCCGTGTAATATCACACATGTAATACAGACGCTCCCCGTGTAATATCACACATGTAACACAGACGCTCCCCGTGTAATATCACACATGTAATACAGACGCTCCCCGTGTAATATCACACATGTAATACAGACGCCCCCGTGTAATATCACACATGTAATACAGACGCTCCCGTGTAATATCACACATGTAATACAGACGCTCCCGTGTAATATCACACATGTAATACAGACGCCCCCGTGTAATATCACACATGTAATACAGACGCTCCCGTGTAATATCACACATGTAATACAGACGCTTCCGTGTAATATCACACATGTAATACAGACGCTCCCGTGTAATATCACACATGTAATACAGACGCCCCCGTGTAATATCACACATGTAATACAGACGCTCCCCCGTGTAATATCACACATGTAATACAGACGCTCCCGTGTAATATCACACATGTAATACAGACGCTCCCCGTGTAATATCACACATGTAATACAGACGCTCCCCGTGTAATATCACACATGTAATACAGACGCTCCCCGTGTAATATGACACATGTAATACAGACGCTCCCCGTGTAATATCACACATGTAATACAGACGCCCCCGTGTAATATCACACATGTAATACAGACGCTCCGTGTAATATCACACATGTAACACAGACGCTCCCCGTGTAATATCACACATGTAACACAGACGCTCCCCGTGTAATATCACACATGTAATACAGACGCCCCCGTGTAATATCACACATGTAACACAGACGCTCCCCGTGTAATATCACACATGTAATACAGACGCCCCCGTGTAATATCACACATGTAATACAGACGCTCCCCGTGTAATATCACACATGTAATACAGACGCTCCCGTGTAATATCACACATGTAATACAGACGCTCCCCGTGTAATATCACACATGTAATACAGACGCCCCCGTGTAATATCACACATGTAATACAGACGCTCCCGTGTAATATCACACATGTAACACAGACGCTCCCCGTGTAATATCACACATGTAACACAGACGCTCCCCGTGTAATATCACACATGTAATACAGACGCCCCCGTGTAATATCACACATGTAACACAGACGCTCCCCGTGTAATATCACACATGTAACACAGACGCTCCCGTGTAATATCACACATGTAATACAGACGCTCCCGTGTAATATCACACAAGTAACACAGACGCTCCCCGTGTAATATCACACATGTAACACAGACGCTCCCCGTGTAATATCACACGTTATACAGACGCTCCCCGTGTAATATCACACATGTAATACAGACGCTCCGTGTAATATCACACATGTAATACAGACGCTCCCCGTGTAATATCACACATGTAAACACAGACGCTCCCGTGTAATATCACACATGTAATACAGACGCTCCCCGTGTAATATGACACATGTAATACAGACGCTCCCCGTGTAATATCACACGTTATACAGACGCTCCCCGTGTAATATCACACATGTAATACAGACGCTCCCGTGTAATATCACACATGTAATACAGACGCTCCCCGTGTAATATCACACATGTAACACAGACGCTCCCGTGTAATATCACACATGTAATACAGACGCTCCCCGTGTAATATCACACATGTAATACAGACACTCCCGTGTAATATCACACATGTAACACAGACGCCCCCGTGTAATATCACACATGTAATACAGACGCTCCCGTGTAATATCACACATGTAATACAGACGCTCCCGTGTAATATCACACATGTAATACAGACGCTCCCCGTGTAATATCACACATGTAACACAGACGCTCCCGTGTAATATCACACATGTAACACAGACGCTCCCCGTGTAATATCACACATGTAATACAGACGCCCCCCGTGTAATATCACACAAGTAACACAGACGCTCCGTGTAATATCACACATGTAATACAGACGCTCCCCGTGTAATATCACACATGTAATACAGACGCTCCCGTGTAATATCACACAATGTAACACAGAGCCCCCCGTGTAATATCACACATGTAATACAGACGCTCCCCGTGTAATATCACACATGTAATACAGACGCTCCCGTGTAATATCACACATGTAATACAGACGCTCCCCGTGTAATATCACACATGTAACACAGACGCTCCCCGTGTAATATCACACATGTAATACAGACGCTCCCCGTGTAATATCCCACATGTAATACAGAGCCCCCGTGTAATATCACACATGTAATACAGACGCTCCCGTGTAATATCACACATGTAATACAGACGCTCCCGTGTAATATCACACATGTAATACAGACGCCCCCGTGTAATATCACACATGTAATACAGACGCTCCCGTGTAATATCACACATGTAATACAGACGCTCCCGTGTAATATGACACATGTAACACAGACGCTCCCCGTGTAATATCACACATGTAATACAGACGCTCCCCGTGTAATATGACACGTATGTTACAGGCGTTCATGCTACCAGTGAGTTTCATAGACTGTGACATATGATTTTATTGGATGACCTGTCAGTCAGGCGGTTGTTGTGTCTGTGATAAGAATATGGTGTTGATTAACCCGGATGCCCGGACGTGATCGGTCGTCTGTATTGGCGGCGCTAACCCATTATCTGTCAGTCACCGTTGTGTGTGCGGAGACGTTGCCGCGCAGTGTGATTTACATGACTTCATCATAATGCGCTTAATCCTGGTAACGGTTTCCACATGTCATGGCGGCCGGCTGGAGGCGATCACACAGACGTTGGCAGCGCCTGACGTGTCGTATAGCTCATTACATTCTAATAACACGGCCGCGCCGCAGCGTTATTATAGCCTGCAGCACATTGTGCTCACTATTAACCTCATTTACAGGGTCCCGGGAGAGGGGGCGACGGCTGCAGCTCATTACACAGGTCACCCAGCCCCAGTAACGCCATCCAGCCAGCCTCAGTCTCCCAGCGGCTCCGTCAGTCCTGATCCTGTCAGTCTCTCAATGTAAACACTGACACATATGTAATGTATCTCAACTGACTGATATATACTTTATATACAGTACATTTTTCTGAGAAAAGTCTTTGGTGGTAAAACCCCTGAAATCATTGATGGATAAAAAGTTCTGGACATTTCATTGTTTCAATTCTTCGCCGTTTTTAAGATTTCTGCTTGCTTTCAGTGAATAGGATGATCCTTATTTACAACCTGGGGCTGAAAAAGACGTCCTGACTTTGTCTTGTTCATACAGGTGGGCGGTTTGTCACAGTGTATCACAGCTCACTTTTCATATTGCGCCCTCCAGCTGTGTGAGCAGGACTAGGTCAGTACAGGCTTGAGCCTAGGGTCTTTGTTCACACACTAATAAAACCAAAGCTAGCTGGGGGAGGGGGTTCTCTTTCAGCTGTATCGTAGAGCGGCATAGTAGACTGGTCTCATCGTGGGGACACCCCATATTTTGCAGGCTCCCCCGTCCTATAGATTCACCCCGGCTCATGGGCCACATCTCATGCAAAGCCACGTGTCCAGAATAGAACTTCCTGGACTGGAACTCTGGACTCTCCAGTCTTGCTTTATTTGCACCTGCTACGTGGCCAATCACAGTATCTGCTGCCCTATAATTGCCCACAGCTCTGTACTTCATGTGCCTTGTCAGGGATCCTGCTTCCCGGTTGTACAACCATTATTGCTCTCATGTGTAGCGAACTCTACATACATATGGCTGGTTTCCTGCTCCTGTGTACCGAACTATACATACGTCTGGCCACGGCTGATCTCTCGCTTCTGTGTACTAAACTCGGCACACGTCTGACCACGATTGATCTTTTGCTCCTGTCTACTGAACTCTGCATACGTCTGACCACAGCTGATCTCTCTTTCCTGTGTACCCAACTGTGCATATGTTTGACCATGGCTGATCTCTCGCTCCTGTGTACTGAACTCTGCACACATCTGACCACGGCTGATCTCTCGCTCGTGTGTACTGAACTCGGCACACATCTGAGCACGGCTGATCTCTCGCCCGTGTGTACTGAACTCGGCACACGTCTGACCACGGCTGATCTCTCGCCCCTTTGTACTGAACTCTGCACACATCTGACCACGGCTGATCTCTCGCTCGTGTGTACTGAACTCTGCACACATCTGACCACGGCTGATCTCTCGCTCCTGTGTACTGAACTCTGCACACATCTGACCACGGCTGATCTCTCGCTCGTGTGTACTGAACTCTGCACACATCTGACCACGGCTGATCTCTCGCTCCTGTGTACTGAACTCTGCACACATCTGACCACGGCTGATCTCTCGCTCGTGTGTACTGAACTCGGCACACATCTGAGCACGGCTGATCTCTCACTCGTGTGTACTGAACTCGGCACACGTCTGACCACGGCTGATCTCTCGCTCGTGTGTACTGAACTCGGCACACGTCTGACCACGGCTGATCTCTCGCTCGTGTGTACTGAACTCTGCACACATCTGACCACGGCTGATCTCTCGCTCCTGTGTACTGAACTCTGCACACATCTGACCACGGCTGATCTCTCGCTCGTGTGTACTGAACTCGGCACACATCTGAGCACGGCTGATCTCTCACTCGTGTGTACTGAACTCGGTACACGTCTGACCACGGCTGATCTCTCGCTCGTGTGTACTGAACTCGGCACACGTCTGACCACGCTGATCTCTCGCTCGTGTGTACTGAACTCGGCATATGCCTAACCACGGCTGATCACTCGCTTCTGTGTACTGAACTTGGCATATGCCTAACCACGGCTGATCACTCGCTCGTGTGTACTGAACTCTGCACACGTTTGACCACAGCTGATCTCTCGCTCGTGTGTACTGAACTCGGCACACGTCTGACCACGGCTGATCTCTTCGCTCCTGTGTACTGAACTCTGTATACGTCTGGCTATGGCTGATCTCTCGCTCCTGTGTACTAAACTCAGCACACGTCTGGCCATGGTTGATCCCTCTCTCTGTTGTACTTCTTCACCTGCAGTCATTTGGGGCCCATCCTGGGGACCACAACCTGGGGATTGCCCTGTAGAAATGTCCAGACCTTGTGGGGTTTGGGGGTGAAGACCAGCGGATTACCTAGACTCCACACCCCAGGATAGCTTGTGGCATTCCTCATTCCGGCTTGCTGCATTATAATTCCTTGAAGTACAACTCCTAAAAGTGTTACGAGCACTGCATTACTACTGAACTGTGTTGTTGCCTCACCTATGGATTCAAGACCTGAGAACCAGCATCTTCACACCATCTGTACGTACCCTATATGGCACCACATTGAGTCCCTCTGCTTCTGTATTAGGGTACTGTAGGTACTCGGTGTGTGACAGTGAGGCTCACAGATGTATAGTGTGGCCCATAGACTTCTATAGGTGCGTATTAAGGCTCCCTATACCAGGGATCCATAATGCAGCCATAATCATGAGGGTTTAGGGTGGTCATACACATTACATTGAGGTCTGCTGAACTTGAAAAATATGTGTGATACTTGTTGCTGAGCTGGTGTATCTAAGCCTATCATGTGTGTAACGGGAAAGATGCCCCATCCAGTATGTATTGGCACGTGTGATTATTAACCCACGGGCAGGTACAGCAGGTTTGGTATATTAGATGAGGTCGTACATTACCGCCAATCTCCAATAATAATACAATTATCCATTATTACCCCGATCCGTCAGCGCCGGCCGCCCTTCCACCACAAATCCCACCCCGGCCGCTGAAAAGAGGAGAGGTTCTTGTTACATTACAGGCCCCATAACATATTAGGCTTAGATACACATGGCTCTGCAAACTGTATCACATATGATAGGATTAGATACACAGCTCAGCAGACAGTATCACACATGATAGGATTAGATACACAGCCCAGCAGACAGTATCACACATGATAGGATTAGATACACAGCTCAGCAGACAGTATCACACATGATAGGATTAGATACACAGCTCAGCAGACAGTATCACACATGATAGGATTAGATACACAGCCCAGCAGACAGTATCACACATGATAGGATTAGATACACAGCTCAGCAGACAGTATCACACATGATAGGATTAGATACACAGCTCAGCAGACAGTATCGCACATGATAGGATTAGATACACAGCTCAGCAGACAGTATCACACATGATAGGATTAGATACACAGCTCAGAAGACAGTATCACACATGATGGGATTAGATACACAGCTCAGCAGACCGTATCACACATGATAGGATTAGATACAGTGGCTCAGCAGACAGTATCACACATGATAGGATTAGATACACAGCTCAGCAGACAGTATCACACATGATAGCATTAGATACAGTGGCTCAGCAGACAGTATCACACATGATAGGATTAGTTACACAGCTCAGCAGACAGTATCACACATGATAGTATTAGATACACGGCTCAGCAGACAGTATCACACATGATAGTATTAGATACAGAGGCTCAGCAGACAGTATCACACATGATAGTATTAGATACACAGCTCAGCAGACAGTATCACACATGATAGTATTAGATACACAGCTCAGCAGGCAGTATCACACATGATAGGATTAGATACACAGCTCAGCAGACAGTATCACACATGATAGGATTAGATACACAGCTCAGCAGACAGTATCACACATGATAGGATTAGGAACACGGCTCAGCAGACAGTATCACACATGATAGGATTAGATACAGCGGCTCTGCAAACTGTATCACACATGATAGGATTAGATACACAGCTCAGCAGACAGTATCACACATGATAGGATTTGATACACAGCCCAGCAGACAGTATCACACATGATAGGATTAGATACACAGCTCAGCAGACAGTATCACACATGATAGGATTAGATACACAGCTCAGCAGATAGTATTACACATGATAGGATTAGATACACAGCCCAGCAGACAGTATCACACATGATAGGATTAGATACACAGCTCAGCAGACAGTATCACACATGATAGGATTAGATACACAGCTCAGCAGACAGTATCGCACATGATAGGATTAGATACACAGCTCAGCAGACAGTATCACACATGATAGGATTAGATACACAGCTCGGCAGACAGTATCACACATGATAGGATTAGATACACAGCTCAGCAGACAGTATCACACATGATGGGATTAGATACACAGCTCAGCAGACCGTATCACACATGATAGGATTAGATACACAGCTCAGCAGACAGTATCACACATGATAGGATTAGATACACAGCTCAGCAGACAGTATCACACATAGGATTAGATACACAGATCAGCAGACAGTATCACACATGATAGGATTAGATACACAGCACAGCAGACAGTATCACACATGATAGGATTAGATACACAGCTCAGAAGACAGTATCACACATGATGGGATTAGATACACAGCTCAGCAGACCGTATCACACATGATAGGATTAGATACAGTGGCTCAGCAGACAGTATCACACATGATAGGATTAGATACACAGCTCAGCAGACAGTATCACACATGATAGGATTAGATACACAGCTCAGCAGTCAGTATCACACATGATAGCATTAGATACACAGCTCAGCAGACAGTATCACACATGATAGGATTAGTTACACAGCTCAGCAGACAGTATCACACATGATAGTATTAGATACACGGCTCAGCAGACAGTATCACACATGATAGTATTAGATACAGAGGCTCAGCAGACAGTATCACACATGATAGTATTAGATACACAGCTCAGCAGACAGTATCACACATGATAGTATTAGATACACAGCTCAGCAGGCAGTATCACACATGATAGGATTAGATACACAGCTCAGCAGACAGTATCACACATGATAGGATTAGATACACAGCTCAGCAGACAGTATCACACATGATAGGATTAGGAACACGGCTCAGCAGACAGTATCACACATGATAGGATTAGATACACGGCTCAGCAGACAGTATCACACATGATAGGATTAGATACAGCGGCTCAGCAGACAGTATCACACATGATAGGATTAGATACACAGCTCAGCAGGCAGTATCACACATGATAGTATTAGATACACAGCTCAGCAGACAGTATCACACATTATAGGATTAGATACACAGCTCAGCAGACAGTATCACACATGATAGGATTAGATACAGCGGCTCAGCAGACAGTATCACACATGATAGGATTAGATACACAGCTCAGCAGACAGTATCACACATGATGGGATTAGATACACGGCTCAGCAGACAGTATCACACATGATAGGATTAGATACACAGCTCAGCAGACAGTATCACACATGATAGGATTAGATACACAGCTCAGCAGACAGTATCACACATGATAGGATTAGATACACAGCTCAGCAGACAGTATCACACATGATAGGATTAGATACACAGCTCAGCAGACAGTATCACACATGATAGGATTAGATACACAGCTCGGCAGACAGTATCACACATGATAGGATTAGATACACAGCTCAGCAGACAGTATCACACATGATGGGATTAGATACACAGCTCAGCAGACCGTATCACACATGATAGGATTAGATACACAGCTCAGCAGACAGTATCACACATGATAGGATTAGATACACAGCTCAGCAGACAGTATCACACATAGGATTAGATACACAGATCAGCAGACAGTATCACACATGATAGGATTAGATACACAGCACAGCAGACAGTATCACACATGATAGGATTAGATACACAGCTCAGAAGACAGTATCACACATGATGGGATTAGATACACAGCTCAGCAGACCGTATCACACATGATAGGATTAGATACAGTGGCTCAGCAGACAGTATCACACATGATAGGATTAGATACACAGCTCAGCAGACAGTATCACACATGATAGCATTAGATACAGTGGCTCAGCAGACAGTATCACACATGATAGGATTAGTTACACAGCTCAGCA
The DNA here is from genome assembly GCF_050947455.1 of Rhinoderma darwinii. Classification (NCBI taxonomy): domain Eukaryota; kingdom Metazoa; phylum Chordata; class Amphibia; order Anura; family Rhinodermatidae; genus Rhinoderma; species Rhinoderma darwinii. Next base: position 24,857 of record NW_027462224.1, read on the forward strand.
GACAGTATCACACATGATAGGATTAGATACACGGCTCAGCAGACAGTATCACACATGATAGTATTAGATACAGAGGCTCAGCAGACAGTATCACACATGATAGTATTAGATACACAGCTCAGCAGACAGTATCACACATGATAGTATTAGATACACAGCTCAGCAGGCAGTATCACACATGATAGGATTAGATACACAGCTCAGCAGACAGTATCACACATGATAGGATTAGATACACAGCTCAGCAGACAGTATCACACATGATAGGATTAGGAACACGGCTCAGCAGACAGTATCACACATGATAGGATTAGATACAGCGGTTCTGCAAACTGTATCACACATGATAGGATTAGATACACAGCTCAGCAGACAGTATCACACATGATAGGATTTGATACACAGCCCAGCAGACAGTATCACACATGATAGGATTAGATACACAGCTCAGCAGACAGTATCACACATGATAGGATTAGATACACAGCTCAGCAGATAGTATTACACATGATAGGATTAGATACACAGCCCAGCAGACAGTATCACACATGATAGGATTAGATACACAGCTCAGCAGACAGTATCACACATGATAGGATTAGATACACAGCTCAGCAGACAGTATCGCACATGATAGGATTAGATACACAGCTCAGCAGACAGTATCACACATGATAGGATTAGATACACAGCTCGGCAGACAGTATCACACATGATAGGATTAGATACACAGCTCAGCAGACAGTATCACACATGATGGGATTAGATACACAGCTCAGCAGACCGTATCACACATGATAGGATTAGATACACAGCTCAGCAGACAGTATCACACATGATAGGATTAGATACACAGCTCAGCAGACAGTATCACACATAGGATTAGATACACAGATAAGCAGACAGTATCACACATGATAGGATTAGATACACAGCACAGCAGACAGTATCACACATGATAGGATTAGATACACAGCTCAGAAGACAGTATCACACATGATGGGATTAGATACACAGCTCAGCAGACCGTATCACACATGATAGGATTAGATACAGTGGCTCAGCAGACAGTATCACACATGATAGGATTAGATACACAGCTCAGCAGACAGTATCACACATGATAGGATTAGATACACAGCTCAGCAGTCAGTATCACACATGATAGCATTAGATACAGTGGCTCAGCAGACAGTATCACACATGATAGGATTAGTTACACAGCTCAGCAGACAGTATCACACATGATAGTATTAGATACACGGCTCAGCAGACAGTATCACACATGATAGTATTAGATACAGAGGCTCAGCAGACAGTATCACACATGATAGTATTAGATACACAGCTCAGCAGACAGTATCACACATGATAGTATTAGATACACAGCTCAGCAGGCAGTATCACACATGATAGGATTAGATACACAGCTCAGCAGACAGTATCACACATGATAGGATTAGATACACAGCTCAGCAGACAGTATCACACATGATAGGATTAGGAACACGGCTCAGCAGACAGTATCACACATGATAGGATTAGATACACGGCTCAGCAGACAGTATCACACATGATAGGATTAGATACAGCGGCTCAGCAGACAGTATCACACATGATAGGATTAGATACACAGCTCAGCAGGCAGTATCACACATGATAGTATTAGATACACAGCTCAGCAGACAGTATCACACATTATAGGATTAGATACACAGCTCAGCAGACAGTATCACACATGATAGGATTAGATACAGCGGCTCAGCAGACAGTATCACACATGATAGGATTAGATACACAGCTCAGCAGACAGTATCACACATGATGGGATTAGATACACGGCTCAGCAGACAGTATCACACATGATAGGATTAGATACACAGCTCAGCAGACAGTATCACACATGATAGGATTAGATACACAGCTCAGCAGACAGTATCACACATGATAGGATTAGATACACAGCTCAGCAGACAGTATCACACATGATAGGATTAGATACACAGCTCAGCAGACAGTATCACACATGATAGGATTAGGTACACGGCTCAGCAGACAGTATCACACATGATAGGATTAGATACACAGCTCAGCAGACAGTATCACACATGATAGGATTAGATAAAGGGGCTCAGCAGACAGTATCACACATGATAGGATTAGATACACAGCTCAGCAGACAGTATCACACATGATAGGATTAGATATACAGCTCAGCAGACAGTATCACACATGATAGGATTAGATACACAGATCAGCAGACAGTATCACACATGATAGGTTTAGATACACAGCTCAGCAGACAGTATCACACATGATAGTATTAGATACACAGCTCAGCAGACAGTATCACACATTATAGGATTAGATACACAGCTCAGCAGACAGTATCACACATGATAGGATTAGATACAGCGGCTCAGCAGACAGTATCACACATGATAGGATTAGATACACAGCTCAGCAGACAGTATCACACATGATGGGATTAGATACACGGCTCAGCAGACAGTATCACACATGATAGGATTAGATACACAGCTCAGCAGACAGTATCACACATGATAGGATTAGATACACAGCTCAGCAGACAGTATCACACATGATAGGATTAGATACACAGCTCAGCAGACAGTATCACACATGATAGGATTAGATACACAGCTCAGCAGACAGTATCACACATGATAGGATTAGGTACACGGCTCAGCAGACAGTATCACACATGATAGGATTAGATACACAGCTCAGCAGACAGTATCACACATGATAGGATTAGATAAAGGGGCTCAGCAGACAGTATCACACATGATAGGATTAGATACACAGCTCAGCAGACAGTATCACACATGATAGGATTAGATATACAGCTCAGCAGACAGTATCACACATGATAGGATTAGATACACAGATCAGCAGACAGTATCACACATGATAGGTTTAGATACACAGCTCAGCAGACAGTATCACACATGATAGGATTAGATACACAGCTCGGCAGACAGTATCACACATGATAGGATTAGATACACAGCTCAGCAGACAGTACCACACATGATAGGATTAGATACAGCGGCTCAGCAGACAGTATCACACATGATAGGATTAGATACACAGCGGTTCAGCAGACAGTATCACACATGATAGGATTAGATACAGCGGCTCAGCAGACAGTATCACACATGATAGGATTAGATACACAGCTCAGCAGACAGTATCACACATGATGGGATTAGATACACGGCTCAGCAGACAGTATCACACATGATAGGATTAGATACACAGCTCAGCAGACAGTATCACACATGATAGGATTAGATACACAGCTCAGCAGACAGTATCACACATGATAGGATTAGATACACAGCTCAGCAGACAGTATCACACATGCTAGGATTAGATACACAGCTCAGCAGACAGTATCACACATGCTAGGATTAGATACACAGCTCAGCAGACCGTATCACACATGATAGGATTAGATAAACAGCTCAGCAGACAGTATCACATATGATAGGATTAGATACACAGCTCAGCAGACAGTATCACACATGATAGGATTAGATACACGGCTCAGCAGACAGTATCACACATGATAGGATTAGATACACAGCTCAGCAGACAGTATCACACATGATAGGATTAGATACACAGCTCAGCAGACAGTACCACACATGATAGGATTAGATACACAGCTCAGCAGACAGTATCACACATGATAGGATTAGATACACAGCTCAGCGGTCAGTATCACACATGGTAGGATTAGATACACAGCTCAGCAGACAGTATCACACATGATAGGATTAGATACACAGCTCAGCAGACAGTATCACACATGATAGGATTAGATACACAGCTCAGCAGACAGTATCACACATGATACGATTAGATACACGGCTCAGCAGACAGTATCACACATGATAGGATTAGATACACAGCTCAGCAGACAGTATCACACATGATAGGATTAGATACACAGCTCAGCAGACAGTATCACACATGATAGGATTAGATACACAGCTCAGCAGACAGTATCACACATGATAGGATTAGATACACAGCTCGGCAGACCGTATCACACATGATCGGATTAGATACAGTGGCTCGGCAGACAGTATCACACATGATAGGATTAGATACACAGCTCAGCAGACAGTATCACACATGATAGGATTAGATACACGGCTCAGCAGACAGTATCACACATGATCGGATTAGATACACAGCTCAGCAGACAGTATCACACATGATAGGATTAGATACACGGCTCAGCAGACAGTATCACACATGATCGGATTAGATACACAGCTCGGCAGACAGTATCACACATGATCGGATTAGATACAGTGGCTCGGCAGACAGTATCACACATGATAGGATTAGATACACAGCTCAGCAGACAGTATCACACATGATAGGATTAGATACACTGTAGATTTATATATTAGGCTGTTTTCGGTGCGTCTCGCAGCCACTGGTAGGATAGATATAAGACGCCGGTTCTTCGTTGCCTTCTTCCCTGGAGGGGTGACACAGAGCGGCTCCCCCAGGCTCCATCCATCACAATCCGCTTCACCTTCCTGCTCCCACATCCATGCCTCGTAACCTGCCCCCTCCCCAGAGCCGGGATTAGGTTACTGGTCCCTGATCTTGGGGCTGGAGGGTACGAGGCTCTTGTCATCACCTCCTATGATGAAAGTCAATAATGGAGGAGGCGCGTGGCGCTGCGGAGACGAGGAAATGGTTAATTTGCAGTATCTGTCTCTGTCATCAGGGGGGGGGCGTTAAACAGATCCAGGTTTTCTTTAATAAACTTAAGAATTGTCTGGAAAGTCCACTGAGTGGTAGATACTGGGCCATTCAGGACTCTAGGAAAGCTGGGTGAGAGCCTGTGTGGCGGCCATTGATGTTCAGGTGCCGGTTGTGACACCTGAGAAAGATGTGAGAGGAAAAGTAGAGTAGTCGCCCATAGCAGCCAATCACATTCCACCTCTCATTCTTCCAAGTCCTTTGGAAAATGAAAAGGCCTTGACAAGACCAGACTACTATCCTCTATTCAGACCCCAGACCAGACTACTATCCTCTATACAGACCCCAGACCAGACTACTATACTCTATACAGACCCGGAACCAGATTACTATCCTCTATACAGACCCCAGACCAGACTACTATCCTCTATACAGACCCCAGACCAGACTACTATCCTCTATACAGACCCCAGACCAGACTACTATCCTCTATTCAGACCCCAGACCAGACTACTATCCTCTATACAGACCCAAGACCAGACTACTATCCTCTATACAGACCCCAGACCAGACTATTATCCGCTATACAGACCCCAGACCAGACTATCATCCTCTATACAGACCCCAGACCAGACTACTATACTCTATACAGACCCCAGACCAGATTACTATCCTCTATACAGACCCCAGACCAGACTACTATCCTCTATACAGACCCCAGACCAGACTACTATCCCCTATAGAGACCCCTGACCAGACTACTATCCTCTATACAGACCCCTGACCAGACTACTATCCTCTATACAGACCCCAGACCAGACTATCATCCTCTATACAGACCCCAGACCAGACTACTATCCTCTATTCAGAACCCAGACCAGACTACTATCCTCTATACAGACCCCAGACCAGACTACTATCCTCTATACAGACCCCAGACCAGACTACTATCCTCTATACAGACCCCAGACCAGACTACTATCCTCTATTCAGACCCCAGACCAGACTACTATCCTCTATACAGACCCAAGACCAGACTACTATCCTCTATACAGACCCCAGACCAGACTATTATCCTCTATACAGACCCAAGACCAGACTACTATCCTCTATACAGACCCCAGACCAGACTACTATACTCTATACAGACCCCAGACCAGATTACTATCCTCTATACAGACCCCAGACCAGACTACTATCCTCTATACAGACCCCAGACCAGACTACTATCCTCTATACAGACCCCTGACCAGACTACTATCCTTTATACAGACCCCAGACCAGACTATCATCCTCTATACAGACCCCAGACCAGACTACTATCCTCTATTCAGACCCCAGACCAGACTACTATCCTCTATACAGACCCCAGACCAGACTACTATACTCTATACAGACCCCAGACCAGATTACTATCCTCTATACAGACCCCAGACCAGACTACTATCCTCTATACAGACCCCAGACCAGACTACTATCCTCTATTCAGACCCCAGACCAGACTACTATCCTCTATACAGACCCAAGACCAGACTACTATCCTCTATACAGACCCCAGACCAGACTACTATACTCTATACAGACCCCAGACCAGATTACTATCCTCTATACAGACCCCAGACCAGACTACTATCCTCTATACAGACCCCAGACCAGACTACTATCCCCTATACAGACCCCTGACCAGACTACTATCCTCTATACAGACCCCAGACCAGACTACTATCCTCTATACAGACCCCAGACCAGACTACTATCCTCTATACAGACCCCAGACCAGACTACTATCCTCTATACAGACCCCAGACCAGACTACTATCCTCTATACAGACCCCAGACCAGACTACTATCCCCTATACAGACCCCAGACCAGACTACTATCCTCTATACAGACCCCAGACCAGACTACTATCCTCTATACAGACCCCAGACCAGACTACTATCCCCTATACAGACCCCAGACCAGACTACTATCCTCTATACAGACCCCAGACCAGACTACTATCCTCTATACAGACCCCATACCAGACTACTATCCTCTATACAGACCCCAGACCAGACTATTATTCTCTATACAGACCCCAGACCAGACTACTATCCCCTATACAGACCCCAGACCAGGCTACTATCCTCTATACAGACCCCAGACCAGACTACTATCCTCTATACAGACCCCAGACCAGACTACTATCCCATATACAGACCCCAGACCAGACTACTATCCTCTATACAGACCCCAGACCAGACTACTATCCTCTATACAGACCCCAGACCAGACTACTATCCTCTATCCAGACCAGACTACTATCCTCTATACAGACCCCAGACCAGACTACTATCCTCTATACAGACCCCAGACCAGACTACTATCCTCTATACAGACCCTAGACCAGACTACTATCCTCTATACAGACCCCAGACCTGACTACTATCCTCTATTCAGACCCCAGACCAGACTACTATCCTCTATACAGACCCCAGACGAGACTACTATCCTCTATACAGACCCCAGACCAGACTATTATCCTCTATACAGACCCCAGACCAGACTACTATCCTCTATACAGACCCCAGACCAGACTACTATCCTCTATTCAGACCCCAGACCAGACTACTATCCCCTATACAGACCCCAGACCAGACTACTATCCTCTATACAGACCCCAGACCAGACTACTATCCCCTATACAGACCCCAGACCAGAATACTATCCCCTATACAGACCCCAGACCAGACTACTCTCCCCTATACAGACCCCAGACCAGACTACTATCCTCTATACAAACCCCAGACCAGAATACTATCCCCTATACAGACCCCAGACCAGACTACTATCCCCTATACAGAACCCAGACCAGACTACTATCCTCTATACAGACCCAGACCAGAGTACTATCCACTATACAGACCCCAGACCAGACTATTATCCTCTATACAGGCCCCAGACCAGACTACTATCCTCTATACAGACCAGAGACCAGACTACTATCCTCTATACAGACCCCAGACCAGACTACTATCCTCTATACAGACCTCAGACCAGACTACTATCCTCTATACAGACCCCAGACCAGACTACTATCCTCTATACAGACCCCAGACCAGACTATTATCCTCTATACAGACCCCAGACCAGACTACTATCCTCTATACAGACCCCAGACCAGAGTACTATCCCCTATATTGACCCCAGACCAGACTACTATCCTCTATACAGACCCCAGACCAGACTACTATCCTCTATACAGACCCCAGACCAGACTACTATCCTCTATACAGACCCTAGACCAGACTACTATCCTCTATACAGACCCCAGACCTGACTACTATCCTCTATTCAGACCCCAGACCAGACTACTATCCTCTATACAGACCCCAGACCAGACTACTATCCTCTATACAGACCCCAGACCAGACTACTATCCTCTATACAGACCCTAGACCAGACTACTATCCTCTATACAGACCCCAGACCTGACTACTATCCTCTATTCAGACCCCAGACCAGACTACTATCCTCTATACAGACCCCAGACGAGACTACTATCGCCTATACAGACCCCAGACCAGACTACTATCCTCTATACAGACCCCAGACCAGACTACTATCCTCTATACAGACCCCAGACCAGACTACTATCCTCTATACAGACCCCAGACCAGACTACTATCCTCTATACAGACCCCAGACCAGACTACTATCCTCTATACAGACCCCAGACCAGACTACTATCCTCTATATAGACCCCAGACCAGACTATTATCCTCTATACAGGCCCCAGACCAGACTACTATCCTCTATACAGGCCCCAGACCAGACTACTATCCTCTATACAGGCCCCAGACCAGACTACTATCCTCTATACAGACCCCAGACCAGACTACTATCCTCTATACAGACCCCAGACCAGACTACTATCCTCTATACAGACCCCAGACCAGACTACTATCCTCTATACAGACCCCAGACCAGACTATTATCCTCTATACAGACCCCTGACCAGACTACTATCCTCTATACAGACCCCAGACCAGACTACTATCCTCTATACAGACCCCAGACCAGACTATTATCCTCTATACAGACCCCAGACCAGACTATTATCCTCTATACAGACCCCAGACCAGACTACTATCCTCTATACAGACCCCAGACCAGACTACTATCCTCTATACAGACCCCAGACCAGACTATTATCCTCTATACAGACCCCAGACCAGACTACTATCCTCTATACAGACCCCAGACCAGACTACTATCCTCTATACAGAACCCAGACCAGACTACTATCCTCTATACAGACCCCAGACCAGACTACTATCCCCTGTACAGACACCAGACCAGACTATTATCCTCTATACAGACCCCAGACCAGACTACTATCCCCTATACAGAACCCAGACCAGACTACTATCCTCTATACAGACCCCAGACCAGAGTACTATCCACTATACAGACCCCAGCCCAGACTATTATCCTCTATACAGGCCCCAGACCAGACTACTATCCTCTATACAGACCAGAGACCAGACTACTATCCTCTATACAGACCCCAGACCAGACTACTATCCTCTATACAGACCTCAGACCAGACTACTATCCTCTATACAGACCCCAGACCAGACTACTATCCTCTATACAGACCCCAGACCAGACTATTATCCTCTATACAGACCCCAGACCAGACTACTATCCCCTATACAGACCCCAGACCAGACTATTATCCTCTATACAGACCCCAGACCAGACTACTATCCTCTATACAGACCCCAGACCAGAGTACTATCCCCTATATTGACCCCAGACCAGACTATTATCCTCTATACAGGCCCCAGACCAGACTACTATCCCCTATACAGACCCCAGACCAGACTACTATCCTCTATACAGACCCCAGACCAGACTACTATCCTCTATACAGACCCCAGACCAGACTATTATCCTCTATACAGACCCCAGACCAGACTACTATCCCCTATACAGACCCCAGACCAGACTACTATCCTCTATACAGAACCCAGAGCAGACTATTATCCTCTATACAGACCCCAGACCAGAATACTATCCTCTATACAGACCCCAGACCAGACTACTATCCTCTATACAGACCCCAGACCAGACTACTATCCTCTATACAGACCCCAGACCAGACTACTATCCTCTATACAGACCACAGACCAGACTATTATCCTCTATACAGACCCCTGACCAGACTACTATCCTCTATACAGACCCCAGAACAGACTACTATCCTCTATACAGACCCCAGACCAGACTACTATCCTCTATACAGACCCCAGACCAGACTACTATCCTCTATACAGACCCAAGACCAGACTACTATCCTCTATACAGACCCCAGACCAGACTACTATCCCCTATACAGACCCCAGACCAGACTTCTATCTATACAGACCCCAGACCAGACTACTATCCTCTATACAGACCCCAGACCAGAGTACTATCCTCTATACAGACCCCAGACCAGACTATTATCCTCTATACAGACCCCAGACCAGACTACTATCCTCTATACAGACCCCAGACCAGACTACTATCCTCTATTCAGACCCCAGACCAGACTACTATCCCCTATACAGACCCCAGACCAGACTACTATCCTCTATACAGACCCCAGACCAGACTACTATCCCCTATACAGACCCCAGACCAGAATACTATCCCCTATACAGACCCCAGACCAGACTACTCTCCACTATACAGACCCCAGACCAGACTACTATCCTCTATACAGACCCCAGACCAGACTACTATGCTCTATACAGACCCCAGACCAGACTACTATCCTCTATACAGACCCCAGACCAGACTACTATCCTCTATACAGACCCTAGACCAGACTACTATCCTCTATACAGACCCCAGACCAGACTACTATCCTCTATACAGACCCCAGACCAGACTATTATCCTCTATACAGACCCCAGACCAGACTACTATCCTCTATACAGACCCCAGACCAGACTACTATCCTCTATACAGACCCCAGACCAGACTATTATCCTCTATACAGACCCCAGACCAGACTACTATCCCCTATACAGACCCCAGACCAGACTATTATCCTCTATACAGACCCCAGACCAGACTACTATCCTCTATACAGACCCCAGACCAGACTACTATCCTCTATACAGACCCCAGACCAGACTACTATCCTCTATACAGACCCAAGACCAGAATACTATCCCCTATACAGACCCCAGACCAGACTACTCTCCCCTATACAGACCCCAGACCAGACTACTATCCTCTATACAAACCCCAGACCAGACTACTATGCTCTATACAGACCCCAGACCAGACTACTATCCTCTATACAGACCCCAGACCAGACTACTATCCTCTATACAGACCCTAGACCAGACTACTATCCTCTATACAGACCCCAGACCAGAGTACTATCCTCTATACAGACCCCAGACCAGACTACTATCCTCTATACAGACCCAAGACCAGACTACTATCCTCTATACAGACCCCAGACCAGACTACTATACTCTATACAGACCCCAGACCAGATTACTATCCTCTATACAGACCCCAGACCAGACTACTATCCCCTATAGAGACCCCTGACCAGACTACTATCCTCTATACAGACCCCTGACCAGACTACTATCCTCTATACAGACCCCAGACCAGACTATCATCCTCTATACAGACCCCAGACCAGACTACTATCCTCTATTCAGACCCCAGACCAGACTACTATCCTCTATACAGACCCCAGACCAGACTACTATACTCTATACAGACCCCAGACCAGATTACTATCCTCTATACAGACCCCAGACCAGACTACTATCCTCTATACAGACCCCAGACCAGACTACTATCCTCTATTCAGAACCCCGACCAGACTACTATCCTCTATACAGACCCAAGACCAGACTACTATCCTCTATACAGACCCCAGACCAGACTACTATACTCTATACAGACCCCAGACCAGATTACTATCCTCTATACAGACCCCAGACCAGACTACTATCCTCTATACAGACCCCAGACCAGACTACTATCCCCTATACAGACCCCTGACCAGACTACTATCCTCTATACAGACCCCAGACCAGACTACTTTCCTCTATACAGACCCCAGACCAGACTACTATCCTCTATACAGACCCCAGACCAGACTACTATCCTCTATACAGACCCCAGACCAGACTACTATCCTCTATACAGACCCCAGACCAGACTACTATCCTCTATACAGACCCCAGACCAGACTACTATCCCCTATACAGACCCCAGACCAGACTACTATCCTCTATACAGACCCCAGACCAGACTACTATCCTCTATACAGACCCCAGACCAGACTACTATCCCCTATACAGACCCCAGACCAGACTACTATCCTCTATACAGACCCCAGACCAGACTACTATCCTCTATACAGACCCCATACCAGACTACTATCCTCTATACAGACCCCAGACCAGACTATTATTCTCTATACAGACCCCAGACCAGACTACTATCCCCTATACAGACCCCAGACCAGGCTACTATCCTCTATACAGACCCCAGACCAGACTACTATCCTCTATACAGACCCCAGACCAGACTACTATCCCATATACAGACCCCAGACCAGACTACTATCCTCTATACAGACCCCAGACCAGACTACTATCCTCTATACAGACCCCAGACCAGACTACTATCCTCTATCCAGACCAGACTACTATCCTCTATACAGACCCCAGACCAGACTACTATCCTCTATACAGACCCCAGACCAGACTACTATCCTCTATACAGACCCTAGACCAGACTACTATCCTCTATACAGACCCCAGACCTGACTACTATCCTCTATTCAGACCCCAGACCAGACTACTATCCTCTATACAGACCCCAGACGAGACTACTATCCTCTATACAGACCCCAGACCAGACTATTATCCTCTATACAGACCCCAGACCAGACTACTATCCTCTATACAGACCCCAGACCAGACTACTATCCTCTATACAGACCCCAGACCAGACTACTATCCCCTATACAGACCCCAGACCAGAATACTATCCCCTATACAGACCCCAGACCAGACTACTATCCTCTATACAGACCCCAGACCAGAGTACTATCCTCTATACAGACCCCAGACCAGACTATTATCCTCTATACAGACCCCAGACCAGACTACTATCCTCTATACAGACCCCAGACCAGACTACTATCCTCTATTCAGACCCCAGACCAGACTACTATCCCCTATACAGACCCCAGACCAGACTACTATCCTCTATACAGACCCCAGACCAGACTACTATCCCCTATACAGACCCCAGACCAGAATACTATCCCCTATACAGACCCCAGACCAGACTACTCTCCACTATACAGACCCCAGACCAGACTACTATCCTCTATACAGACCCCAGACCAGACTACTATGCTCTATACAGACCCCAGACCAGACTACTATCCTCTATACAGACCCCAGACCAGACTACTATCCTCTATACAGACCCTAGACCAGACTACTATCCTCTATACAGACCCCAGACCAGACTACTATCCTCTATACAGACCCCAGACCAGACTATTATCCTCTATACAGACCCCAGACCAGACTACTATCCTCTATACAGACCCCAGACCAGACTACTATCCTCTATACAGACCCCAGACCAGACTATTATCCTCTATACAGACCCCAGACCAGACTACTATCCCCTATACAGACCCCAGACCAGACTATTATCCTCTATACAGACCCCAGACCAGACTACTATCCTCTATACAGACCCCAGACCAGACTACTATCCTCTATACAGACCCCAGACCAGACTACTATCCTCTATACAGACCCAAGACCAGAATACTATCCCCTATACAGACCCCAGACCAGACTACTCTCCCCTATACAGACCCCAGACCAGACTACTATCCTCTATACAAACCCCAGACCAGACTACTATGCTCTATACAGACCCCAGACCAGACTACTATCCTCTATACAGACCCCAGACCAGACTACTATCCTCTATACAGACCCTAGACCAGACTACTATCCTCTATACAGACCCCAGACCAGAGTACTATCCTCTATACAGACCCCAGACCAGACTACTATCCTCTATACAGACCCAAGACCAGACTACTATCCTCTATACAGACCCCAGACCAGACTACTATACTCTATACAGACCCCAGACCAGATTACTATCCTCTATACAGACCCCAGACCAGACTACTATCCCCTATAGAGACCCCTGACCAGACTACTATCCTCTATACAGACCCCTGACCAGACTACTATCCTCTATACAGACCCCAGACCAGACTATCATCCTCTATACAGACCCCAGACCAGACTACTATCCTCTATTCAGACCCCAGACCAGACTACTATCCTCTATACAGACCCCAGACCAGACTACTATACTCTATACAGACCCCAGACCAGATTACTATCCTCTATACAGACCCCCAGACCAGACTACTATCCTCTATACAGACCCCAGACCAGACTACTATCCTCTATTCAGACCCCAGACCAGACTACTATCCTCTATACAGACCCAAGACCAGACTACTATCCTCTATACAGACCCCAGACCAGACTACTATACTCTATACAGACCCCAGACAGATTACTATCCTCTATACAGACCCCAGACCAGACTACTATCCTCTATACAGACCCCAGACCAGACTACTATCCCCTATACAGACCCCTGACCAGACTACTATCCTCTATACAGACCCCAGACCAGACTACTTTCCTCTATACAGACCCCAGACCAGACTACTATCCTCTATACAGACCCCAGACCAGACTACTATCCTCTATACAGACCCCAGACCAGACTACTATCCTCTATACAGACCCCAGACCAGACTACTATCCTCTATACAGACCCCAGACCAGACTACTATCCCCTATACAGACCCCAGACCAGACTACTATCCTCTATACAGACCCCAGACCAGACTACTATCCTCTATACAGACCCCAGACCAGACTACTATCCCCTATACAGACCCAGACCAGACTACTATCCTCTATACAGACCCCAGACCAGACTACTATCCTCTATACAGACCCCATACCAGACTACTATCCTCTATACAGACCCCAGACCAGACTATTATTCTCTATACAGACCCCAGACCAGACTACTATCCCCTATACAGACCCCAGACCAGGCTACTATCCTCTATACAGACCCCAGACCAGACTACTATCCTCTATACAGACCCCAGACCAGACTACTATCCCATATACAGACCCCAGACCAGACTACTATCCTCTATACAGACCCCAGACCAGACTACTATCCTCTATACAGACCCCAGACCAGACTACTATCCTCTATCCAGACCAGACTACTATCCTCTATACAGACCCCAGACCAGACTACTATCCTCTATACAGACCCCAGACCAGACTACTATCCTCTATACAGACCCTAGACCAGACTACTATCCTCTATACAGACCCCAGACCTGACTACTATCCTCTATTCAGACCCCAGACCAGACTACTATCCTCTATACAGACCCCAGACCAGACTACTATCCTCTATACAGACCCCAGACCAGACTATTATCCTCTATACAGACCCCAGACCAGACTACTATCCTCTATACAGACCCCAGACCAGACTACTATCCTCTATTCAGACCCCAGACCAGACTACTATCCCCTATACAGACCCCAGACCAGACTACTATCCTCTATACAGACCCCAGACCAGACTACTATCCCCTATACAGACCCCAGACCAGAATACTATCCCCTATACAGACCCCAGACCAGACTACTCTCCCCTATACAGACCCCAGACCAGACTACTATCCTCTATACAAACCCCAGACCAGAATACTATCCCCTATACAGACCCCAGACCAGACTACTATCCCCTATACAGAACCCAGACCAGACTACTATCCTCTATACAGACCCCAGACCAGAGTACTATCCACTATACAGACCCCAGACCAGACTATTATCCTCTATACAGGCCCCAGACCAGACTACTATCCTCTATACAGACCAGAGACCAGACTACTATCCTCTATACAGACCCCAGACCAGACTACTATCCTCTATACAGACCTCAGACCAGACTACTATACTCTATACAGACCCCAGACCAGACTACTATCCTCTATACAGACCCCAGACCAGACTATTATCCTCTATACAGACCCCAGACCAGACTACTATCCTCTATACAGACCCCAGACCAGAGTACTATCCCCTATATTGACCCCAGACCAGACTACTATCCTCTATACAGACCCCAGACCAGACTACTATCCTCTATACAGACCCCAGACCAGACTACTATCCTCTATACAGACCCTAGACCAGACTACTATCCTCTATACAGACCCCAGACCTGACTACTATCCTCTATACAGACCCCAGACCAGACTATTATCCTCTATACAGACCCCAGACCAGACTACTATCCTCTATACAGACCCCAGACCAGACTACTATCCTCTATACAGACCCCAGACCAGACTATTATCCTCTATACAGACCCCAGACCAGACTACTATCCCCTATACAGACCCCAGACCAGACTATTATCCTCTATACAGACCCCAGACCAGACTACTATCCTCTATACAGACCCCAGACCAGACTACTATCCTCTATACAGACCCCAGACCAGACTACTATCCTCTATACAGACCCAAGACCAGACTACTATTCTCTATACAGACCCCAGACCAGACTACTATCCCCTATACAGACCCCAGACCAGACTTCTATCTATACAGACCCCAGACCAGACCACTATCCTCTATACAGACCCCAGACCAGAGTACTATCCTCTATACAGACCCCAGACCAGACTATTATCCTCTATACAGACCCCAGACCAGACTACTATCCTCTATACAGACCCCAGACCAGACTACTATCCTCTATTCAGACCCCAGACCAGACTACTATCCCCTATACAGACCCCAGACCAGACTACTATCCTCTATACAGACCCCAGACCAGACTACTATCCCCTATACAGACCCCAGACCAGAATACTATCCCCTATACAGACCCCAGACCAGACTACTCTCCCCTATACAGACCCAGACCAGACTACTATCCTCTATACAAACCCCAGACCAGACTACTATGCTCTATACAGACCCCAGACCAGACTACTATCCTCTATACAGACCCCAGACCAGACTACTATCCTCTCTACAGACCCTAGACCAGACTACTATCCTCTATACAGACCCCAGACCAGAGTACTATCCTCTATACAGACCCCAGACCAGACTACTATCCTCTATACAGACCCCAGACCAGACTATTATCCTCTATACAGACCCCAGACCAGACTACTATCCTCTATACAGACCCCAGACCAGACTACTATCCTCTATACAGACCCCAGACCAGACTATTATCCTCTATACAGACCCCAGACCAGACTACTATCCCCTATACAGACCCCAGACCAGACTATTATCCTCTATACAGACCCCAGACCAGACTACTATCCTCTATACAGAACCCAGACCAGAGTACTATCCCCTATACAGAACCCAGACCAGACTACTATCCTCTATACAGACCCCAGACCAGACTACTATCCTCTATACAGACCCCAGACAAGACTACTATCCCCTATACAGACCCCAGACCAGACTATTATTCTCTATACAGACCACAGACCAGACTACTATCCCCTATACAGACCCCAGACCAGACTATTATCCTCTATACAGACCTCAGACCAGACTATTATCCTCTATACAGACCTCAGACCAGACTACTATCCGCTATACAGACCCCAGACCAGACTACTATCCTCTATACAGACCCCAGACCAGACTATTATCCTCTATACAGGCCCCAGACCAGACTACTATCCTCTATACAGACCCCAGACCAGAGTACTATCCACTATACAGACCCCAGACCAGACTATTATCCTCTATACAGGCCCCAGACCAGACTACTATCCTCTATACAGACCAGAGACCAGACTACTATCCTCTATACAGACCCCAGACCAGACTACTATCCTCTATACAGACCTCAGACCAGACTACTATCCTCTATACAGACCCCAGACCAGACTACTATCCTCTATACAGACCCCAGACCAGACTATTATCCTCTATACAGACCCCAGACCAGACTACTATCCCCTATACAGACCCCAGACCAGACTATTATCCTCTATACAGACCCCAGACCAGACTACTATCCTCTATACAGACCCCAGACCAGAGTACTATCCCCTATATTGACCCCAGACCAGACTATTATCCTCTATACAGGCCCCAGACCAGACTACTATCCCCTATACAGACCCCAGACCAGACTACTATCCTCTATACAGACCCCAGACCAGACTACTATCCTCTATACAGACCCCAGACCAGACTATTATCCTCTATACAGACCCCAGACCAGACTACTATCCCCTATACAGACCCCAGACCAGACTACTATCCTCTATACAGAACCCAGAGCAGACTATTATCCTCTATACAGACCCCAGACCAGAATACTATCCTCTATACAGACCCCAGACCAGACTACTATCCTCTATACAGACCCCAGACCAGACTACTATCCTCTATACAGACCCCAGACCAGACTACTATCCTCTATACAGACCACAGACCAGACTATTATCCTCTATACAGACCCCTGACCAGACTACTATCCTCTATACAGACCCCAGAACAGACTACTATCCTCTATACAGACCCCAGACCAGACTACTATCCTCTATACAGACCCCAGACCAGACTACTATCCTCTATACAGACCCAAGACCAGACTACTATCCTCTATACAGACCCCAGACCAGACTACTATCCCCTATACAGACCCCAGACCAGACTTCTATCTATACAGACCCCAGACCAGACTACTATCCTCTATACAGACCCCAGACCAGAGTACTATCCTCTATACAGACCCCAGACCAGACTATTATCCTCTATACAGACCCCAGACCAGACTACTATCCTCTATACAGACCCCAGACCAGACTACTATCCTCTATTCAGACCCCAGACCAGACTACTATCCCCTATACAGACCCCAGACCAGACTACTATCCTCTATACAGACCCCAGACCAGACTACTATCCCTATACAGACCCCAGACCAGAATACTATCCCCTATACAGACCCCAGACCAGACTACTCTCCACTATACAGACCCCAGACCAGACTACTATCCTCTATACAGACCCCAGACCAGACTACTATGCTCTATACAGACCCCAGACCAGACTACTATCCTCTATACAGACCCCAGACCAGACTACTATCCTCTATACAGACCCTAGACCAGACTACTATCCTCTATACAGACCCCAGACCAGACTACTATCCTCTATACAGACCCCAGACCAGACTATTATCCTCTATACAGACCCCAGACCAGACTACTATCCTCTATACAGACCCCAGACCAGACTACTATCCTCTATACAGACCCCAGACCAGACTATTATCCTCTATACAGACCCCAGACCAGACTACTATCCCCTATACAGACCCCAGACCAGACTATTATCCTCTATACAGACCCCAGACCAGACTACTATCCTCTATACAGACCCCAGACCAGACTACTATCCTCTATACAGACCCCAGACCAGACTACTATCCTCTATACAGACCCAAGACCAGAATACTATCCCCTATACAGACCCCAGACCAGACTACTCTCCCCTATACAGACCCCAGACCAGACTACTATCCTCTATACAAACCCCAGACCAGACTACTATGCTCTATACAGACCCCAGACCAGACTACTATCCTCTATACAGACCCCAGACCAGACTACTATCCTCTATACAGACCCTAGACCAGACTACTATCCTCTATACAGACCCCAGACCAGAGTACTATCCTCTATACAGACCCCAGACCAGACTACTATTCTCTATACAGACCCAAGACCAGACTACTATCCTCTATACAGACCCCAGACCAGACTACTATACTCTATACAGACCCCAGACCAGATTACTATCCTCTATACAGACCCCAGACCAGACTACTATCCCCTATAGAGACCCCTGACCAGACTACTATCCTCTATACAGACCCCTGACCAGACTACTATCCTCTATACAGACCCCAGACCAGACTATCATCCTCTATTCAGACCCCAGACCAGACTACTATCCTCTATTCAGACCCCAGACCAGACTACTATCCTCTATACAGACCCCAGACCAGACTACTATACTCTATACAGACCCCAGACCAGATTACTATCCTCTATACAGACCCCAGACCAGACTACTATCCTCTATACAGACCCCAGACCAGACTACTATCCTCTATTCAGACCCCAGACCAGACTACTATCCTCTATACAGACCCAAGACCAGACTACTATCCTCTATACAGACCCCAGACCAGACTACTATACTCTATACAGACCCCAGACCAGATTACTATCCTCTATACAGACCCCAGACCAGACTACTATCCTCTATACAGACCCCAGACCAGACTACTATCCCCTATACAGACCCCTGACCAGACTACTATCCTCTATACAGACCCCAGACCAGACTACTTTCCTCTATACAGACCCCAGACCAGACTACTATCCTCTATACAGACCCCAGACCAGACTACTATCCTCTATACAGACCCCAGACCAGACTACTATCCTCTATACAGACCCCAGACCAGACTACTATCCTCTATACAGACCCCAGACCAGACTACTATCCCCTATACAGACCCCAGACCAGACTACTATCCTCTATACAGACCCCAGACCAGACTACTATCCTCTATACAGACCCCAGACCAGACTACTATCCCCTATACAGACCCCAGACCAGACTACTATCCTCTATACAGGACCCCAGACCAGACTACTATCCTCTATACAGACCCCATACCAGACTACTATCCTCTATACAGACCCCAGACCAGACTATTATTCTCTATACAGACCCCAGACCAGACTACTATCCCCTATACAGACCCCAGACCAGGCTACTATCCTCTATACAGACCCCAGACCAGACTACTATCCTCTATACAGACCCCAGACCAGACTACTATCCCATATACAGACCCCAGACCAGACTACTATCCTCTATACAGACCCCAGACCAGACTACTATCCTCTATACAGACCCCAGACCAGACTACTATCCTCTATCCAGACCAGACTACTATCCTCTATACAGACCCCAGACCAGACTACTATCCTCTATACAGACCCCAGACCAGACTACTATCCTCTATACAGACCCTAGACCAGACTACTATCCTCTATACAGACCCCAGACCTGACTACTATCCTCTATTCAGACCCCAGACCAGACTACTATCCTCCTATACAGACCCCAGACGAGACTACTATCCTCTATACAGACCCCAGACCAGACTATTATCCTCTATACAGACCCCAGACCAGACTACTATCCTCTATACAGACCCCAGACCAGACTACTATCCTCTATACAGACCCCAGACCAGACTACTATCCCCTATACAGACCCCAGACCAGAATACTATCCCCTATACAGACCCCAGACCAGACTACTATCCTCTATACAGACCCCAGACCAGAGTACTATCCTCTATACAGACCCCAGACCAGACTATTATCCTCTATACAGACCCCAGACCAGACTACTATCCTCTATACAGACCCAACAGACCTACTATCCTCTATTCAGACCCCAGACCAGACTACTATCCCCTATACAGACCCCAGACCAGACTACTATCCTCTATACAGACCCCAGACCAGACTACTATCCCCTATACAGACCCCAGACCAGAATACTATCCCCTATACAGACCCCAGACCAGACTACTCTCCACTATACAGACCCCAGACCAGACTACTATC
>NW_027462225.1:0-38690 GCF_050947455.1 Rhinoderma darwinii
GGCTGCATTCGATTCAGCTCGTGGCAGCCAGTCTAAAAAACACTATCTTGGACTTCTCTGCATGTTTCCCAGGCGAGCAATTGGCAGCATGTTCAGAACCATGTTTCTGAGGCTAATTCCTTAACCGTAAGTCCTAGACGCTCGATCTTGGCGGCATTCGTCTCAGCGCCTGGCAATTAGTATAGGAGCACTGTGTTTGACTTCTCTGGATGTTTCCCAGGCGAGTTATTGACAAGTAAATCCTAGACGCTCGATCTTGGTTATTTTCGCTTTCGCGGCTGGCAGTAAAAGAACCATGTTTCTGTGAATAACTCCTGAACCGTAAGTCCTAGACGCTCACTCTTGGCTGCATTCGATTCAGCTCGTGGCAGCCAGTCTAAAAAACACTATCTTGGACTTCTCTGCATGTTTCCCAGGCGAGCAATTGGCAGCATGTTCAGAACCATGTTTCTGTGAATAACTCCTGAACCGTAAGTCACAGACGCTCGCTCTTGGCTGCATTCGATTCAGCTCGTGGCAGCCAGTCTAAAAAACACTATCTTGGACTTCTCTGCATGTTTCCCAGGCGAGCAATTGGCAGCATGTTCAGAACCACGTTTCTGAGGCTAATTCCTTAACCGTAAGTCCTAGACGCTCGATCTTGGCGGCATTCGTCTCAGCGCCTGGCAATTAGTATAGGAGCACTGTGTTTGACTTCTCTGGATGTTTCCCAGGCGAGTTATTGACAAGTAAATCCTAGACGCTCGATCTTGGTTATTTTCGCTTTCGCGGCTGGCAGTAAAAGAACCATGTTTCTGTGAATAACTCCTGAACCGTAAGTCCTAGACGCTCGCTCTTGGCTGCATTCGATTCAGCTCGTGGCAGCCAGTCTAAAAAACACTATCTTGGACTTCTCTGCATGTTTCCCAGGCGAGCAATTGGCAGCATGTTCAGAACCATGTTTCTGTGAATAACTCCTGAACCGTAAGTCCTAGACGCTCGCTCTTGGCTGCATTCGATTCAGCTCGTGGCAGCCAGTCTAAAAAACACTATCTTGGACTTCTCTGCATGTTTCCCAGGCGAGCAATTGGCAGCATGTTCAGAACCATGTTTCTGAGGCTAATTCCTTAACCGTAAGTCCTAGACGCTCGATCTTGGCGGCATTCGTCTCAGCGCCTGGCAATTAGTATAGGAGCACTGTGTTTGACTTCTCTGGATGTTTCCCAGGCGAGTTATTGACAAGTAAATCCTAGACGCTCGATCTTGGTTATTTTCGCTTTCGCGGCTGGCAGTAAAAGAACCATGTTTCTGTGAATAACTCTTGAACCGTAAGTCACAGACGCTCGCTCTTGGCTGCATTCGATTCAGCTCGTGGCAGCCAGTCTAAAAAACACTATCTTGGACTTCTCTGCATGTTTCCCAGGCGAGCAATTGGCAGCATGTTCAGAACCATGTTTCTGTGAATAACTCCTGAACCGTAAGTCCTAGACGCTCGCTCTTGGCTGCATTCGATTCAGCTCGTGACAGCCAGTCTAAAAAACACTATCTTGGACTTCTCTGCATGTTTCCCAGGCGAGCAATTGGCAGCATGTTCAGAACCATGTTTCTGTGAATAACGCCTGAACCGTAAGTCCTAGACGCTCGCTCTTGGCTGCATTCGATTCAGCTCGTGGCAGCCAGTCTAAAAAACACTATCTTGGACTTCTCTGCATGTTTCCCAGGCGAGCAATTGGCAGCATGTTCAGAACCATGTTTCTGAGGCTAATTCCTTAACCGTAAGTCCTAGACGCTCGATCTTGGCGGCATTCGTCTCAGCGCCTGGCAATTAGTATAGGAGCACTGTGTTTGACTTCTCTGGATGTTTCCCAGGCGAGTTATTGACAAGTAAATCCTAGACGCTCGATCTTGGTTATTTTCGCTTTCGCGGCTGGCAGTAAAAGAACCATGTTTCTGTGAATAACTCTTGAACCGTAAGTCACAGACGCTCGCTCTTGGCTGCATTCGATTCAGCTCGTGGCAGCCAGTCTAAAAAACACTATCTTGGACTTCTCTGCATGTTTCCCAGGCGAGCAATTGGCAGCATGTTCAGAACCATGTTTCTGAGGCTAATTCCTTAACCGTAAGTCCTAGACGCTCGATCTTGGCGGCATTCGTCTCAGCGCCTGGCAATTAGTATAGGAGCACTGTGTTTGACTTCTCTGGATGTTTCCCAGGCGAGTTATTGACAAGTAAATCCTAGACGCTCGATCTTGGTTATTTTCGCTTTCGCGGCTGGCAGTAAAAGAACCATGTGTCTGTGAATAACTCTTGAACCGTAAGTCACAGACGCTCGCTCTTGGCTGCATTCGATTCAGCTCGTGGCAGCCAGTCTACAAAACACTATCTTGGACTTCTCTGCATGTTTCCCAGGCGAGCAATTGGCAGCATGTTCAGAACCATGTTTCTGTGAATAACTCCTGAACCGTAAGTCACAGACGCTCGCTCTTGGCTGCATTCGATTCAGCTCGTGGCAGCCAGTCTAAAAAACACTATCTTGGACTTTTCTGCATGTTTCCCAGGCGAGCAATTGGCAGCATGTTCAGAACCATGTTTCTGTGAATAACTCCTGAACCGTAAGTCACAGACGCTCGCTCTTGGCTGCATTCGATTCAGCTCGTGGCAGCCAGTCTAAAAAACACTATCTTGGACTTCTCTGCATGTTTCCCAGGCGAGCAATTGGCAGCATGTTCAGAACCATGTTTCTGTGAATAACTCCTGAACCGTAAGTCACAGACGCTCGCTCTTGGCTGCATTCGATTCAGCTCGTGGCAGCCAGTCTAAAAAACACTATCTTGGACTTCTCTGCATGTTTCCCAGGCGAGCAATTGGCAGCATGTTCAGAACCATGTTTCTGTGAATAACTCCTGAACCGTAAGTCCTAGACGCTCGCTCTTGGCTGCATTCGATTCAGCTCGAGGCAGCCAGTCTAAAAAACACTATCTTGGACTTCTCTGCATGTTTCCCAGGCGAGCAATTGGCAGCATGTTCAGAACCATGTTTCTGAGGCTAATTCCTTAACCGTAAGTCCTAGACGCTCGATCTTGGCGGCATTCGTCTCAGCGCCTGGCAATTAGTATAGGAGCACTGTGTTGGACTTCTCTGGATGTTTCCCAGGCGAGTTATTGACAAGTAAATCCTAGACGCTCGATCTTGGTTATTTTCGCTTTCGCGGCTGGCAGTAAAAGAACCATGTTTCTGTGAATAACTCTTGAACCGTAAGTCACAGACGCTCGCTCTTGGCTGCATTCGATTCAGCTCGTGGCAGCCAGTCTAAAAAACACTATCTTGGACTTCTCTGCATGTTTCCCAGGCGAGCAATTGGCAGCATGTTCAGAACCATGTTTCTGTGAATAACGCCTGAACCGTAAGTCCTAGACGCTCGCTCTTGGCTGCATTCGATTCAGCTCGTGGCAGCCAGTCTAAAAAACACTATCTTGGACTTCTCTGCATGTTTCCCAGGCGAGCAATTGGCAGCATGTTCAGAACCATGTTTCTGAGGCTAATTCCTTAACCGTAAGTCCTAGACGCTCGATCTTGGCGGCATTCGTCTCAGCGCCTGGCAATTAGTATAGGAGCACTGTGTTTGACTTCTCTGGATGTTTCCCAGGCGAGTTATTGACAAGTAAATCCTAGACGCTCGATCTTGGTTATTTTCGCTTTCGCGGCTGGCAGTAAAAGAACCATGTTTCTGTGAATAACTCTTGAACCGTAAGTCACAGACGCTCGCTCTTGGCTGCATTCGATTCAGCTCGTGGCAGCCAGTCTAAAAAACACTATCTTGGACTTCTCTGCATGTTTCCCAGGCGAGCAATTGGCAGCATGTTCAGAACCATGTTTCTGAGGCTAATTCCTTAACCGTAAGTCCTAGACGCTCGATCTTGGCGGCATTCGTCTCAGCGCCTGGCAATTAGTATAGGAGCACTGTGTTTGACTTCTCTGGATGTTTCCCAGGCGAGTTATTGACAAGTAAATCCTAGACGCTCGATCTTGGTTATTTTCGCTTTCGCGGCTGGCAGTAAAAGAACCATGTGTCTGTGAATAACTCTTGAACCGTAAGTCACAGACGCTCGCTCTTGGCTGCATTCGATTCAGCTCGTGGCAGCCAGTCTACAAAACACTATCTTGGACTTCTCTGCATGTTTCCCAGGCGAGCAATTGGCAGCATGTTCAGAACCATGTTTCTGTGAATAACTCCTGAACCGTAAGTCACAGACGCTCGCTCTTGGCTGCATTCGATTCAGCTCGTGGCAGCCAGTCTAAAAAACACTATCTTGGACTTTTCTGCATGTTTCCCAGGCGAGCAATTGGCAGCATGTTCAGAACCATGTTTCTGTGAATAACTCCTGAACCGTAAGTCACAGACGCTCGCTCTTGGCTGCATTCGATTCAGCTCGTGGCAGCCAGTCTAAAAAACACTATCTTGGACTTCTCTGCATGTTTCCCAGGCGAGCAATTGGCAGCATGTTCAGAACCATGTTTCTGTGAATAACTCCTGAACCGTAAGTCACAGACGCTCGCTCTTGGCTGCATTCGATTCAGCTCGTGGCAGCCAGTCTAAAAAACACTATCTTGGACTTCTCTGCATGTTTCCCAGGCGAGCAATTGGCAGCATGTTCAGAACCATGTTTCTGTGAATAACTCCTGAACCGTAAGTCCTAGACGCTCGCTCTTGGCTGCATTCGATTCAGCTCGTGGCAGCCAGTCTAAAAAACACTATCTTGGACTTCTCTGCATGTTTCCCAGGCGAGCAATTGGCAGCATGTTCAGAACCATGTTTCTGAGGCTAATTCCTTAACCGTAAGTCCTAGACGCTCGATCTTGGCGGCATTCGTCTCAGCGCCTGGCAATTAGTATAGGAGCACTGTGTTGGACTTCTCTGGATGTTTCCCAGGCGAGTTATTGACAAGTAAATCCTAGACGCTCGATCTTGGTTATTTTCGCTTTCGCGGCTGGCAGTAAAAGAACCATGTTTCTGTGAATAACTCTTGAACCGTAAGTCACAGACGCTCGCTCTTGGCTGCATTCGATTCAGCTCGTGGCAGCCAGTCTAAAAAACACTATCTTGGACTTCTCTGCATGTTTCCCAGGCGAGCAATTGGCAGCATGTTCAGAACCATGTTTCTGTGAATAACTCCTGAACCGTAAGTCACAGACGCTCGCTCTTGGCTGCATTCGATTCAGCTCGTGGCAGCCAGTCTAAAAAACACTATCTTGGACTTCTCTGCATGTTTCCCAGGCGAGCAATTGGCAGCATGTTCAGAACCATGTTTCTGTGAATAACTCCTGAACCGTAAGTCACAGACGCTCGCTCTTGGCTGCATTCGATTCAGCTCGTGGCAGCCAGTCTAAAAAACACTATCTTGGACTTCTCTGCATGTTTCCCAGGCGAGCAATTGGCAGCATGTTCAGAACCATGTTTCTGTGAATAACTCCTGAACCGTAAGTCCTAGACGCTCGCTCTTGGCTGCATTCGATTCAGCTCGTGGCAGCCAGTCTAAAAAACACTATCTTGGACTTCTCTGCATGTTTCCCAGGCGAGCAATTGGCAGCATGTTCAGAACCATGTTTCTGAGGCTAATTCCTTAACCGTAAGTCCTAGACGCTCGATCTTGGCGGCATTCGTCTCAGCGCCTGGCAATTAGTATAGGAGCACTGTGTTTGACTTCTCTGGATGTTTCCCAGGCGAGTTATTGACAAGTAAATCCTAGACGCTCGATCTTGGTTATTTTCGCTTTCGCGGCTGGCAGTAAAAGAACCATGTTTCTGTGAATAACTCTTGAACCGTAAGTCACAGACGCTCGCTCTTGGCTGCATTCGATTCAGCTCGTGGCAGCCAGTCTAAAAAACACTATCTTGGACTTCTCTGCATGTTTCCCAGGCGAGCAATTGGCAGCATGTTCAGAACCATGTTTCTGTGAATAACTCCTGAACCGTAAGTCCTAGACGCTCGCTCTTGGCTGCATTCGATTCAGCTCGTGGCAGCCAGTCTAAAAAACACTATCTTGGACTTCTCTGCATGTTTCCCAGGCGAGCAATTGGCAGCATGTTCAGAACCATGTTTCTGTGAATAACTCCTGAACCGTAAGTCACAGACGCTCGCTCTTGGCTGCATTCGATTCAGCTCGTGGCAGCCAGTCTAAAAAACACTATCTTGGACTTCTCTGCATGTTTCCCAGGCGAGCAATTGGCAGCATGTTCAGAACCATGTTTCTGTGAATAACTCCTGAACCGTAAGTCACAGACGCTCGCTCTTGGCTGCATTCGATTCAGCTCGTGGCAGCCAGTCTAAAAAACACTATCTTGGACTTCTCTGCATGTTTCCCAGGCGAGCAATTGGCAGCATGTTCAGAACCATGTTTCTGTGAATAACTCCTGAACCGTAAGTCCTAGACGCTCGCTCTTGGCTGCATTCGATTCAGCTCGTGGCAGCCAGTCTAAAAAACACTATCTTGGACTTCTCTGCATGTTTCCCAGGCGAGCAATTGGCAGCATGTTCAGAACCATGTTTCTGTGAGTAACTCCTGAACCGTAAGTCCTAGACGCTCGCTCTTGGCTGCATTCGATTCAGCTCGTGGCAGCCAGTCTAAAAAACACTATCTTGGACTTCTCTGCATGTTTCCCAGGCGAGCAATTGGCAGCATGTTCAGAACCATGTTTCTGAGGCTAATTCCTTAACCGTAAGTCCTAGACGCTCGATCTTGGCGGCATTCGTCTCAGCACCTGGCAATTAGTATAGGAGCACTGTGTTTGACTTCTCTGGATGTTTCCCAGGCGAGTTATTGACAAGTAAATCCTAGACGCTCGATCTTGGTTATTTTCGCTTTCGCGGCTGGCAGTAAAAGAACCATGTTTCTGTGAATAACTCCTGAACGGTAAGTCCTAGACGCTCGCTCTTGGCTGCATTCGATTCAGCTCGTGGCAGCCAGTCTAAAAAACACTATCTTGGACTTCTCTGCATGTTTCCCAGGCGAGCAATTGGCAGCATGTTCAGAACCATGTTTCTGTGAATAACTCCTGAACCGTAAGTCACAGACGCTCGCTCTTGGCTGCATTCGACTCAGCTCGTGGCAGCCAGTCTAAAAAACACTATCTTGGACTTCTCTGCATGTTTCCCAGGCGAGCAATTGGCAGCATGTTCAGAACCATGTTTCTGTGAATAACGCCTGAACCGTAAGTCACAGACGCTCGCTCTTGGCTGCATTCGATTCAGCTCGTGGCAGCCAGTCTAAAAAACACTATCTTGGACTTCTCTGCATGTTTCCCAGGCGAGCAATTGGCAGCATGTTCAGAACCATGTTTCTGTGAATAACTCCTGAACCGTAAGTCCTAGACGCTCGCTCTTGGCTGCATTCGATTCAGCTCGTGGCAGCCAGTCTAAAAAACACTATCTTGGACTTCTCTGCATGTTTCCCAGGCGAGCAATTGGCAGCATGTTCAGAACCATGTTTCTGAGGCTAATTCCTTAACCGTAAGTCCTAGACGCTCGATCTTGGCGGCATTCGTCTCAGCGCCTGGCAATTAGTATAGGAGCACTGTGTTTGACTTCTCTGGATGTTTCCCAAGCGAGTTATTGACAAGTAAATCCTAGACGCTCGATCTTGGTTATTTTCGCTTTCGCGGCTGGCAGTAAAAGAACCATGTTTCTGTGAATAACTCTTGAACCGTAAGTCACAGACGCTCGCTCTTGGCTGCATTCGATTCAGCTCGTGGCAGCCAGTCTAAAAAACACTATCTTGGACTTCTCTGCATGTTTCCCAGGCGAGCAATTGGCAGCATGTTCAGAACCATGTTTCTGAGGCTAATTCCTTAACCGTAAGTCCTAGACGCTCGATCTTGGCGGCATTCGTCTCAGCGCCTGGCAATTAGTATAGGAGCACTGTGTTTGACTTCTCTGGATGTTTCCCAGGCGAGTTATTGACAAGTAAATCCTAGACGCTCGATCTTGGTTATTTTCGCTTTCGCGGCTGGCAGTAAAAGAACCATGTTTCTGTGAATAACTCTTGAACCGTAAGTCACAGACGCTCGCTCTTGGCTGCATTCGATTCAGCTCGTGGCAGCCAGTCTAAAAAACACTATCTTGGACTTCTCTGCATGTTTCCCAGGCGAGCAATTGGCAGCATGTTCAGAACCATGTTTCTGTGAATAACTCCTGAACCGTAAGTCCTAGACGCTCGCTCTTGGCTGCATTCGATTCAGCTCGTGGCAGCCAGTCTAAAAAACACTATCTTGGACTTCTCTGCATGTTTCCCAGGCGAGCAATTGGCAGCATGTTCAGAACCATGTTTCTGTGAATAACTCCTGAACCGTAAGTCACAGACGCTCGCTCTTGGCTGCATTCGATTCAGCTCGTGGCAGCCAGTCTAAAAAACACTATCTTGGACTTCTCTGCATGTTTCCCAGGCGAGCAATTGGCAGCATGTTCAGAACCATGTTTCTGTGAATAACTCCTGAACCGTAAGTCACAGACGCTCGCTCTTGGCTGCATTCGATTCAGCTCGTGGCAGCCAGTCTAAAAAACACTATCTTGGACTTCTCTGCATGTTTCCCAGGCGAGCAATTGGCAGCATGTTCAGAACCATGTTTCTGTGAATAACTCCTGAACCGTAAGTCCTAGACGCTCGCTCTTGGCTGCATTCGATTCAGCTCGTGGCAGCCAGTCTAAAAAACACTATCTTGGACTTCTCTGCATGTTTCCCAGGCGAGCAATTGGCAGCATGTTCAGAACCATGTTTCTGTGAGTAACTCCTGAACCGTAAGTCCTAGACGCTCGCTCTTGGCTGCATTCGATTCAGCTCGTGGCAGCCAGTCTAAAAAACACTATCTTGGACTTCTCTGCATGTTTCCCAGGCGAGCAATTGGCAGCATGTTCAGAACCATGTTTCTGAGGCTAATTCCTTAACCGTAAGTCCTAGACGCTCGATCTTGGCGGCATTCGTCTCAGCACCTGGCAATTAGTATAGGAGCACTGTGTTTGACTTCTCTGGATGTTTCCCAGGCGAGTTATTGACAAGTAAATCCTAGACGCTCGATCTTGGTTATTTTCGCTTTCGCGGCTGGCAGTAAAAGAACCATGTTTCTGTGAATAACTCCTGAACGGTAAGTCCTAGACGCTCGCTCTTGGCTGCATTCGATTCAGCTCGTGGCAGCCAGTCTAAAAAACACTATCTTGGACTTCTCTGCATGTTTCCCAGGCGAGCAATTGGCAGCATGTTCAGAACCATGTTTCTGTGAATAACTCCTGAACCGTAAGTCACAGACGCTCGCTCTTGGCTGCATTCGATTCAGCTCGTGGCAGCCAGTCTAAAAAACACTATCTTGGACTTCTCTGCATGTTTCCCAGGCGAGCAATTGGCAGCATGTTCAGAACCATGTTTCTGTGAATAACGCCTGAACCGTAAGTCACAGACGCTCGCTCTTGGCTGCATTCGATTCAGCTCGTGGCAGCCAGTCTAAAAAACACTATCTTGGACTTCTCTGCATGTTTCCCAGGCGAGCAATTGGCAGCATGTTCAGAACCATGTTTCTGTGAATAACTCCTGAACCGTAAGTCCTAGACGCTCGCTCTTGGCTGCATTCGATTCAGCTCGTGGCAGCCAGTCTAAAAAACACTATCTTGGACTTCTCTGCATGTTTCCCAGGCGAGCAATTGGCAGCATGTTCAGAACCATGTTTCTGAGGCTAATTCCTTAACCGTAAGTCCTAGACGCTCGATCTTGGCGGCATTCGTCTCAGCGCCTGGCAATTAGTATAGGAGCACTGTGTTTGACTTCTCTGGATGTTTCCCAGGCGAGTTATTGACAAGTAAATCCTAGACGCTCGATCTTGGTTATTTTCGCTTTCGCGGCTGGCAGTAAAAGAACCATGTTTCTGTGAATAACTCTTGAACCGTAAGTCACAGACGCTCGCTCTTGGCTGCATTCGATTCAGCTCGTGGCAGCCAGTCTAAAAAACACTATCTTGGACTTCTCTGCATGTTTCCCAGGCGAGCAATTGGCAGCATGTTCAGAACCATGTTTCTGAGGCTAATTCCTTAACCGTAAGTCCTAGACGCTCGATCTTGGCGGCATTCGTCTCAGCGCCTGGCAATTAGTATAGGAGCACTGTGTTTGACTTCTCTGGATGTTTCCCAGGCGAGTTATTGACAAGTAAATCCTAGACGCTCGATCTTGGTTATTTTCGCTTTCGCGGCTGGCAGTAAAAGAACCATGTTTCTGTGAATAACTCTTGAACCGTAAGTCACAGACGCTCGCTCTTGGCTGCATTCGATTCAGCTCGTGGCAGCCAGTCTAAAAAACACTATCTTGGACTTCTCTGCATGTTTCCCAGGCGAGCAATTGGCAGCATGTTCAGAACCATGTTTCTGTGAATAACTCCTGAACCGTAAGTCACAGACGCTCGCTCTTGGCTGCATTCGATTCAGCTCATGGCAGCCAGTCTAAAAAACACTATCTTGGACTTCTCTGCATGTTTCCCAGGCGAGCAATTGGCAGCATGTTCAGAACCATGTTTCTGAGGCTAATTCCTTAACCGTAAGTCCTAGACGCTCGATCTTGGCGGCATTCGTCTCAGCGCCTGGCAATTAGTATAGGAGCACTGTGTTTGACTTCTCTGGATGTTTCCCAGGCGAGTTATTGACAAGTAAATCCTAGACGCTCGATCTTGGTTATTTTCGCTTTCGCGGCTGGCAGTAAAAGAACCATGTTTCTGTGAATAACTCCTGAACCGTAAGTCCTAGACGCTCGCTCTTGGCTGCATTCGATTCAGCTCGTGGCAGCCAGTCTAAAAAACACTATCTTGGACTTCTCTGCATGTTTCCCAGGCGAGCAATTGGCAGCATGTTCAGAACCATGTTTCTGTGAATAACTCCTGAACCGTAAGTCACAGACGCTCGCTCTTGGCTGCATTCGATTCAGCTCGTGGCAGCCAGTCTAAAAAACACTATCTTGGACTTCTCTGCATGTTTCCCAGGCGAGCAATTGGCAGCATGTTCAGAACCATGTTTCTGTGAATAACTCCTGAACCGTAAGTCACAGACGCTCGCTCTTGGCTGCATTCGATTCAGCTCGTGGCAGCCAGTCTAAAAAACACTATCTTGGACTTCTCTGCATGTTTCCCAGGCGAGCAATTGGCAGCATGTTCAGAACCATGTTTCTGTGAATAACTCCTGAACCGTAAGTCCTAGACGCTCGCTCTTGGCTGCATTCGATTCAGCTCGTGGCAGCCAGTCTAAAAAACACTATCTTGGACTTCTCTGCATGTTTCCCAGGCGAGCAATTGGCAGCATGTTCAGAACCATGTTTCTGAGGCTAATTCCTTAACCGTAAGTCCTAGACGCTCGATCTTGGCGGCATTCGTCTCAGCGCCTGGCAATTAGTATAGGAGCACTGTGTTTGACTTCTCTGGATGTTTCCCAGGCGAGTTATTGACAAGTAAATCCTAGACGCTCGATGTTGGTTATTTTCGCTTTCGCGGCTGGCAGTAAAAGAACCATGTTTCTGTGAATAACTCCTGAACCGTAAGTCCTAGACGCTCGCTCTTGGCTGCATTCGATTCAGCTCGTGGCAGCCAGTCTAAAAAACACTATCTTGGACTTCTCTGCATGTTTCCCAGGCGAGCAATTGGCAGCATGTTCAGAACCATGTTTCTGTGAATAACTCCTGAACCGTAAGTCACAGACGCTCGCTCTTGGCTGCATTCGATTCAGCTCGTGGCAGCCAGTCTAAAAAACACTATCTTGGACTTCTCTGCATGTTTCCCAGGCGAGCAATTGGCAGCATGTTCAGAACCATGTTTCTGTGAATAACTCCTGAACCGTAAGTCCTAGACGCTCGCTCTTGGCTGCATTCGATTCAGCTCGTGGCAGCCAGTCTAAAAAACACTATCTTGGACTTCTCTGCATGTTTCCCAGGCGAGCAATTGGCAGCATGTTCAGAACCATGTTTCTGAGGCTAATTCCTTAACCGTAAGTCCTAGACGCTCGATCTTGGCGGCATTCGTCTCAGCGCCTGGCAATTAGTATAGGAGCACTGTGTTTGACTTCTCTGGATGTTTCCCAGGCGAGTTATTGACAAGTAAATCCTAGACGCTCGATCTTGGTTATTTTCGCTTTCGCGGCTGGCAGTAAAAGAACCATGTTTCTGTGAATAACTCTTGAACCGTAAGTCACAGACGCTCGCTCTTGGCTGCATTCGATTCAGCTCGTGGCAGCCAGTCTAAAAAACACTATCTTGGACTTCTCTGCATGTTTCCCAGGCGAGCAATTGGCAGCATGTTCAGAACCATGTTTCTGTGAATAACTCCTGAACCGTAAGTCCTAGACGCTCGCTCTTGGCTGCATTCGATTCAGCTCGTGACAGCCAGTCTAAAAAACACTATCTTGGACTTCTCTGCATGTTTCCCAGGCGAGCAATTGGCAGCATGTTCAGAACCATGTTTCTGTGAATAACTCCTGAACCGTAAGTCCTAGACGCTCGCTCTTGGCTGCATTCGATTCAGCTCGTGGCAGCCAGTCTAAAAAACACTATCTTGGACTTCTCTGCATGTTTCCCAGGCGAGCAATTGGCAGCATGTTCAGAACCATGTTTCTGAGGCTAATTCCTTAACCGTAAGTCCTAGACGCTCGATCTTGGCGGCATTCGTCTCAGCGCCTGGCAATTAGTATAGGAGCACTGTGTTTGACTTCTCTGGATGTTTCCCAGGCGAGTTATTGACAAGTAAATCCTAGACGCTCGATCTTGGTTATTTTCGCTTTCGCGGCTGGCAGTAAAAGAACCATGTTTCTGTGAATAACTCTTGAACCGTAAGTCACAGACGCTCGCTCTTGGCTGCATTCGATTCAGCTCGTGGCAGCCAGTCTAAAAAACACTATCTTGGACTTCTCTGCATGTTTCCCAGGCGAGCAATTGGCAGCATGTTCAGAACCATGTTTCTGAGGCTAATTCCTTAACCGTAAGTCCTAGACGCTCGATCTTGGCTGCATTCGATTCAGCTCGTGGCAGCCAGTCTAAAAAACACTATCTTGGACTTCTCTGCATGTTTCCCAGGCGAGCAATTGGCAGCATGTTCAGAACCATGTTTCTGTGAATAACTCCTGAACCGTAAGTCCTAGACGCTCGCTCTTGGCTGCATTCGATTCAGCTCGTGGCAGCCAGTCTAAAAAACACTATCTTGGACTTCTCTGCATGTTTCCCAGGCGAGCAATTGGCAGCATGTTCAGAACCATGTTTCTGAGGCTAATTCCTTAACCGTAAGTCCTAGACGCTCGATCTTGGCGGCATTCGTCTCAGCGCCTGGCAATTAGTATAGGAGCACTGTGTTTGACTTCTCTGGATGTTTCCCAGGCGAGTTATTGACAAGTAAATCCTAGACGCTCGATCTTGGTTATTTTCGCTTTCGCGGCTGGCAGTAAAAGAACCATGTTTCTGTGAATAACTCTTGAACCGTAAGTCACAGACGCTCGCCTCTTGGCTGCATTCGATTCAGCTCGTGGCAGCCAGTCTAAAAAACACTATCTTGGACTTCTCTGCATGTTTCCCAGGCGAGCAATTGGCAGCATGTTCAGAACCATGTTTCTGTGAATAACTCCTGAACCGTAAGTCACAGACGCTCGCTCTTGGCTGCATTCGATTCAGCTCGTGGCAGCCAGTCTAAAAAACACTATCTTGGACTTCTCTGCATGTTTCCCAGGCGAGCAATTGGCAGCATGTTCAGAACCATGTTTCTGTGAATAACTCCTGAACCGTAAGTCCTAGACGCTCGCTCTTGGCTGCATTCGATTCAGCTCGTGGCAGCCAGTCTAAAAAACACTATCTTGGACTTCTCTGCATGTTTCCCAGGCGAGCAATTGGCAGCATGTTCAGAACCATGTTTCTGAGGCTAATTCCTTAACCGTAAGTCCTAGACGCTCGATCTTGGCGGCATTCGTCTCAGCGCCTGGCAATTAGTATAGGAGCACTGTGTTTGACTTCTCTGGATGTTTCCCAGGCGAGTTATTGACAAGTAAATCCTAGACGCTCGATCTTGGTTATTTTCGCTTTCGCGGCTGGCAGTAAAAGAACCATGTTTCTGTGAATAACTCTTGAACCGTAAGTCACAGACGCTCGCTCTTGGCTGCATTCGATTCAGCTCGTGGCAGCCAGTCTAAAAAACACTATCTTGGACTTCTCTGCATGTTTCCCAGGCGAGCAATTGGCAGCATGTTCAGAACCATGTTTCTGTGAATAACTCCTGAACCGTAAGTCACAGACGCTCGCTCTTGGCTGCATTCGATTCAGCTCGTGGCAGCCAGTCTAAAAAACACTATCTTGGACTTCTGTGCATGTTTCCCAGGCGAGCAATTAGCAGCATGTTCAGAACCATGTTTCTGTGAATAACTCCTGAACCGTAAGTCACAGACGCTCGCTCTTGGCTGCATTCGATTCAGCTCGTGGCAGCCAGTCTAAAAAACACTATCTTGGACTTCTCTGCATGTTTCCCAGGCGAGCAATTGGCAGCATGTTCAGAACCATGTTTCTGTGAATAACTCCTGAACCGTAAGTCCTAGACGCTCGCTCTTGGCTGCATTCGATTCAGCTCGTGGCAGCCAGTCTAAAAAACACTATCTTGGACTTCTCTGCATGTTTCCCAGGCGAGCAATTGGCAGCATGTTCAGAACCATGTTTCTGAGGCTAATTCCTTAACCGTAAGTCCTAGACGCTCGATCTTGGCGGCATTCGTCTCAGCGCCTGGCAATTAGTATAGGAGCACTGTGTTTGACTTCTCTGGATGTTTCCCAGGCGAGTTGACAAGTAAATCCTAGACGCTCGATCTTGGTTATTTTCGCTTTCGCCGGCTGGCAGTAAAAGAACCATGTTTCTGTGAATAACTCCTGAACCGTAAGTCCTAGACGCTCGCTCTTGGCTGCATTCGATTCAGCTCGTGGCAGCCAGTCTAAAAAACACTATCTTGGACTTCTCTGCATGTTTCCCAGGCGAGCAATTGGCAGCATGTTCAGAACCATGTTTCTGTGAATAACTCCTGAACCGTAAGTCACAGACGCTCGCTCTTGGCTGCATTCGATTCAGCTCGTGGCAGCCAGTCTAAAAAACACTATCTTGGACTTCTCTGCATGTTTCCCAGGCGAGCAATTGGCAGCATGTTCAGAACCATGTTTCTGTGAATAACTCCTGAACCGTAAGTCCTAGACGCTCGCTCTTGGCTGCATTCGATTCAGCTCGTGGCAGCCAGTCTAAAAAACACTATCTTGGACTTCTCTGCATGTTTCCCAGGCGAGCAATTGGCAGCATGTTCAGAACCATGTTTCTGAGGCTAATTCCCTTAACCGTAAGTCCTAGACGCTCGATCTTGGCGGCATTCGTCTCAGCGCCTGGCAATTAGTATAGGAGCACTGTGTTTGACTTCTCTGGATGTTTCCCAGGCGAGTTATTGACAAGTAAATCCTAGACGCTCGATCTTGGTTATTTTCGCTTTCGCGGCTGGCAGTAAAAGAACCATGTTTCTGTGAATAACTCTTGAACCGTAAGTCACAGACGCTCGCTCTTGGCTGCATTCGATTCAGCTCGTGGCAGCCAGTCTAAAAAACACTATCTTGGACTTCTCTGCATGTTTCCCAGGCGAGCAATTGGCAGCATGTTCAGAACCATGTTTCTGTGAATAACTCCTGAACCGTAAGTCACAGACGCTCGCTCTTGGCTGCATTCGATTCAGCTCGTGGCAGCCAGTCTAAAAAACACTATCTTGGACTTCTCTGCCTGTTTCCCAGACGAGCAATTGGCAGCATGTTCAGAACCATGTTTCTGTGAATAACTCCTGAACCGTAAGTCCTAGACGCTCGCTCTTGGCTGCATTCGATTCAGCTCGTGGCAGCCAGTCTAAAAAACACTATCTTGGACTTCTCTGCATGTTTCCCAGGCGAGCAATTGGCAGCATGTTCAGAACCATGTTTCTGAGGCTAATTCATTAACCGTAAGTCCTAGACGCTCGATCTTGGCGGCATTCGTCTCAGCGCCTGGCAATTAGTATAGGAGCACTGTGTTTGACTTCTCTGGATGTTTCCCAGGCGAGTTATTGACAAGTAAATCCTAGACGCTCGTTCTTGGTTATTTTCGCTTTCGCGGCTGGCAGTAAAAGAACCATGTTTCTGTGAATAACTCTTGAACCGTAAGTCACAGACGCTCGCTCTTTGCTGCATTCGATTCAGCTCGTGGCAGCCAGTCTAAAAAACACTATCTTGGACTTCTCTGCATGTTTCCCAGGCGAGCAATTGGCAGCATGTTCAGAACCATGTTTCTGTGAATAACTCCTGAACCGTAAGTCACAGACGCTCGCTCTTGGCTGCATTCGATTCAGCTCGTGGCAGCCAGTCTAAAAAACACTATCTTGGACTTCTCTGCATGTTTCCCAGGCGAGCAATTGGCAGCATGTTCAGAACCATGTTTCTGTGAATAACTCCTGAACCGTAAGTCACAGACGCTCGCTCTTGGCTGCATTCGATTCAGCTCGTGGCAGCCAGTCTAAAAAACACTATCTTGGACTTCTCTGCATGTTTCCCAGGCGAGCAATTGGCAGCATGTTCAGAACCATGTTTCTGTGAATAACTCCTGAACCGTAAGTCCTAGACGCTCGCTCTTGGCTGCATTCGATTCAGCTCGTGGCAGCCAGTCTAAAAAACACTATCTTGGACTTCTCTGCATGTTTCCCAGGCGAGCAATTGGCAGCATGTTCAGAACCATGTTTCTGAGGCTAATTCCTTAACCGTAAGTCCTAGACGCTCGATCTTGGCGGCATTCGTCTCAGCGCCTGGCAATTAGTATAGGAGCACTGTGTTTGACTTCTCTGGATGTTTCCCAGGCGAGTTATTGACAAGTAAATCCTAGACGCTCGATCTTGGTTATTTTCGCTTTCGCGGCTGGCAGTAAAAGAACCATGTTTCTGTGAATAACTCCTGAACCGTAAGTCCTAGACGCTCGCTCTTGGCTGCATTCGATTCAGCTCGTGGCAGCCAGTCTAAAAAACACTATCTTGGACTTCTCTGCATGTTTCCCAGGCGAGCAATTGGCAGCATGTTCAGAACCATGTTTCTGTGAATAACTCCTGAACCGTAAGTCACAGACGCTCGCTCTTGGCTGCATTCGATTCAGCTCGTGGCAGCCTGTCTAAAAAGCACTATCTTGGACTTCTCTGCATGTTTCCCAGGCGAGCAATTGGCAGCATGTTCAGAACCATGTTTCTGTGAATAACTCCTGAACCGTAAGTCCTAGACGCTCGCTCTTGGCTGCATTCGATTCAGCTCGTGGCAGCCAGTCTAAAAAACACTATCTTGGACTTCTCTGCATGTTTCCCAGGCGAGCAATTGGCAGCATGTTCAGAACCATGTTTCT
The DNA here is from genome assembly GCF_050947455.1 of Rhinoderma darwinii. Lineage (NCBI taxonomy): Eukaryota > Metazoa > Chordata > Amphibia > Anura > Rhinodermatidae > Rhinoderma > Rhinoderma darwinii. The sequence goes on from NW_027462225.1 coordinate 17,397, forward strand.
GAGGCTAATTCCTTAACCGTAAGTCCTAGACGCTCGATCTTGGCGGCAATCATCTCAGCGCCTGGCAATTAGTATAGGAGCACTGTGTTTGACTTCTCTGGATGTTTCCCAGGCGAGTTATTGACAAGTAAATCCTAGACGCTCGATCTTGGTTATTTTCGCTTTCGCGGCTGGCAGTAAAAGAACCATGTTTCTGTGAATAACTCCTGAACCGTAAGTCCTAGACGCTCGCTCTTGGCTGCATTCGATTCAGCTCGTGGCAGCCAGTCTAAAAAACACTATCTTGGACTTCTCTGCATGTTTCCCAGGCGAGCAATTGGCAGCATGTTCAGAACCATGTTTCTGAGGCTAATTCCTTAACCGTAAGTCCTAGACGCTCGATCTTGGCGGCATTCGTCTCAGCGCCTGGCAATTAGTATAGGAGCACTGTGTTTGACTTCTCTGCATGTTTCCCAGGCGAGCAATTGGCAGCATGTTCAGAACCATGTTTCTGAGGCTAATTCCTTAACCGTAAGTCCTAGACGCTCGATCTTGGCGGCATTTGTCTCAGCGCCTGGCAATTAGTATAAGAGCACTGTGTTTGACTTCTCTGGATGTTTCCCAGGCGAGTTATTGACAAGTAAATCCTAGACGCTCGATCTTGGTTATTTTCGCTTTCGCGGCTGGCAGTAAAAGAACCATGTTTCTGTGAATAACTCTTGAACCGTAAGTCACAGACGCTCGCTCTTGGCTGCATTCGATTCAGCTCGTGGCAGCCAGTCTAAAAAACACTATCTTGGACTTCTCTGCATGTTTCACAGGCGAGCAATTGGCAGCATGTTCAGAACCATGTTTCTGTGAATAACTCCTGAACCGTAAGTCACAGACGCTCGCTCTTGGCTGCATTCGATTCAGCTCGTGGCAGCCAGTCTAAAAAACACTATCTTGGACTTCTCTGCATGTTTCCCAGGCGAGCAATTGGCAGCATGTTCAGAACCATGTTTCTGTGAATAACTCCTGAACCGTAAGTCACAGACGCTCGCTCTTGGCTGCATTCGATTCAGCTCGTGGCAGCCAGTCTAAAAAACACTATCTTGGACTTCTCTGCATGTTTCCCAGGCAAGCAATTGGCAGCATGTTCAGAACCATGTTTCTGTGAATAACTCCTGAACCGTAAGTCCTAGACGCTCGCTCTTGGCTGCATTCGATTCAGCTCGTGGCAGCCAGTCTAAAAAACACTATCTTGGACTTCTCTGCATGTTTCCCAGGCGAGCAATTGGCAGCATGTTCAGAACCATGTTTCTGAGGCTAATTCCTTAACCGTAAGTCCTAGACGCTCGATCTTGGTGGCATTCGTCTCAGCGCCTGGCAATTAGTATAGGAGCACTGTGTTTGACTTCTCTGGATGTTTCCCAGGCGAGTTATTGACAAGTAAATCCTAGACGCTCGATCTTGGTTATTTTCGCTTTCGCGGCTGGCAGTAAAAGAACCATGTTTCTGTGAATAACTCCTGAACCGTAAGTCCTAGACGCTCGCTCTTGGCTGCATTCGATTCAGCTCGTGGCAGCCAGTCTAAAAAACACTATCTTGGACTTCTCTGCATGTTTCCCAGGCGAGCAATTGGCAGCATGTTCAGAACCATGTTTCTGTGAATAACTCCTGAACCGTAAGTCACAGACGCTCGCTCTTGGCTGCATTCGATTCAGCTCGTGGCAGCCAGTCTAAAAAACACTATCTTGGACTTCTCTGCATGTTTCCCAGGCGAGCAATTGGCAGCATGTTCAGAACCATGTTTCTGTGAATAACTCCTGAACCGTAAGTCCTAGACGCTCGCTCTTGGCTGCATTCGATTCAGCTCGTGGCAGCCAGTCTAAAAAACACTATCTTGGACTTCTCTGCATGTTTCCCAGGCGAGCAATTGGCAGCATGTTCAGAACCATGTTTCTGAGGCTAATTCCTTAACCGTAAGTCCTAGACGCTCGATCTTGGCGGCATTCGTCTCAGCGCCTGGCAATTAGTATAGGAGCACTGTGTTTGACTTCTCTAGATGTTTCCCAGGCGAGTTATTGACAAGTAAATCCTAGACGCTCGATCTTGGTTATTTTCGCTTTCGCGGCTGGCAGTAAAAGAACCATGTTTCTGTGAATAACTCTTGAACCGTAAGTCACAGACGCTCGCTCTTGGCTGCATTCGATTCAGCTCGTGGCAGCCAGTCTAAAAAACACTATCTTGGACTTCTCTGCATGTTTCCCAGGCGAGCAATTGGCAGCATGTTCAGAACCATGTTTCTGTGAATAACTCCTGAACCGTAAGTCCTAGACGCTCGCTCTTGGCTGCATTCGATTCAGCTCGTGGCAGCCAGTCAAAAAAACACTATCTTGGACTTCTCTGCATGTTTCCCAGGCGAGCAATTGGCAGCATGTTCAGAACCATGTTTCTGTGAATAACTCCTGAACCGTAAGTCCTAGACGCTCGCTCTTGGCTGCATTCGATTCAGCTCGTGGCAGCCAGTCTAAAAAACACTATCTTGGACTTCTCTGCATGTTTCCCAGGCGAGCAATTGGCAGCATGTTCAGAACCATGTTTCTGAGGCTAATTCCTTAACCGTAAGTCCTAGACGCTCGATCTTGGCGGCATTCGTCTCAGCGCCTGGCAATTAGTATAGGAGCACTGTGTTTGACTTCTCTGGATGTTTCCCAGGCGAGTTATTGACAAGTAAATCCTAGACGCTCGATCTTGGTTATTTTCGCTTTCGCGGCTGGCAGTAAAAGAACCATGTTTCTGTGAATAACTCTTGAACCGTAAGTCACAGACGCTCGCTCTTGGCTGCATTCGATTCAGCTCGTGGCAGCCAGTCTAAAAAACACTATCTTGGACTTCTCTGCATGTTTCCCAGGCGAGCAATTGGCAGCATGTTCAGAACCATGTTTCTGTGAATAACTCCTGAACCGTAAGTCACAGACGCTCGCTCTTGGCTGCATTCGATTCAGCTCGTGGCAGCCAGTCTAAAAAACACTATCTTGGACTTCTCTGCCTGTTTCCCAGACGAGCAATTGGCAGCATGTTCAGAACCATGTTTCTGTGAATAACTCCTGAACCGTAAGTCCTAGACGCTCGATCTTGGCGGCATTCGTCTCAGCGCCTGGCAATTAGTATAGGAGCACTGTGTTTGACTTCTCTGGATGTTTCCCAGGCGAGTTATTGACAAGTAAATCCTAGACGCTCGATCTTGGTTATTTTCGCTTTCGCGGCTGGCAGTAAAAGAACCATGTTTCTGTGAATAACTCTTGAACCGTAAGTCACAGACGCTCGCTCTTGGCTGCATTCGATTCAGCTCTTGGCAGCCAGTCTAAAAAACACTATCTTGGACTTCTCTGCATGTTTCCCAGGCGAGCAATTGGCAGTATGTTCAGAACCATGTTTCTGTGAATAACTCCTGAACCGTAAGTCACAGACGCTCGCTCTTGGCTGCATTCGATTCAGCTCGTGGCAGCCAGTCTAAAAAACACTATCTTGGACTTCTCTGCCTGTTTCCCAGACGAGCAATTGGCAGCATGTTCAGAACCATGTTTCTGTGAATAACTCCTGAACCGTAAGTCCTAGACGCTCGCTCTTGGCTGCATTCGATTCAGCTCGTGGCAGCCAGTCTAAAAAACACTATCTTGGACTTCTCTGCATGTTTCCCAGGCGAGCAATTGGCAGCATGTTCAGAACCATGTTTCTGAGGCTAATTCCTTAACCGTAAGTCCTAGACGCTCGATCTTGGCGGCATTCGTCTCAGCGCCTGGCAATTAGTATAGGAGCACTGTGTTTGACTTCTCTGGATGTTTCCCAGGCGAGTTATTGACAAGTAAATCCTAGACGCTCGATCTTGGTTATTTTCGCTTTCGCGGCTGGCAGTAAAAGAACCATGTTTCTGTGAATAACTCTTGAACCGTAAGTCACAGACGCTCGCTCTTTGCTGCATTCGATTCAGCTCGTGGCAGCCAGTCTAAAAAACACTATCTTGGACTTCTCTGCATGTTTCCCAGGCGAGCAATTGGCAGCATGTTCAGAACCATGTTTCTGTGAATAACTCCTGAACCGTAAGTCACAGACGCTCGCTCTTGGCTGCATTCGATTCAGCTCGTGGCAGCCAGTCTAAAAAACACTATCTTGGACTTCTCTGCATGTTTCCCAGGCGAGCAATTGGCAGCATGTTCAGAACCATGTTTCTGTGAATAACTCCTGAACCGTAAGTCACAGACGCTCGCTCTTGGCTGCATTCGATTCAGCTCGTGGCAGCCAGTCTAAAAAACACTATCTTGGACTTCTCTGCATGTTTCCCAGGCGAGCAATTGGCAGCATGTTCAGAACCATGTTTCTGTGAATAACTCCTGAACCGTAAGTCCTAGACGCTCGCTCTTGGCTGCATTCGATTCAGCTCGTGGCAGCCAGTCTAAAAAACACTATCTTGGACTTCTCTGCATGTTTCCCAGGCGAGCAATTGGCAGCATGTTCAGAACCATGTTTCTGAGGCTAATTCCTTAACCGTAAGTCCTAGACGCTCGATCTTGGCGGCATTCGTCTCAGCGCCTGGCAATTAGTATAGGAGCACTGTGTTTGACTTCTCTGGATGTTTCCCAGGCGAGTTATTGACAAGTAAATCCTAGACGCTCGATGTTGGTTATTTTCGCTTTCGCGGCTGGCAGTAAAAGAACCATGTTTCTGTGAATAACTCCTGAACCGTAAGTCCTAGACGCTCGCTCTTGGCTGCATTCGATTCAGCTCGTGGCAGCCAGTCTAAAAAACACTATCTTGGACTTCTCTGCATGTTTCCCAGGCGAGCAATTGGCAGCATGTTCAGAACCATGTTTCTGTGAATAATTCCTGAACCGTAAGTCACAGACGCTCGCTCTTGGCTGCATTCGATTCAGCTCGTGGCAGCCAGTCTAAAAAACACTATCTTGGACTTCTCTGCATGTTTCCCAGGCGAGCAATTGGCAGCATGTTCAGAACCATGTTTCTGTGAATAACTCCTGAACCGTAAGTCCTAGACGCTCGCTCTTGGCTGCATTCGATTCAGCTCGTGGCAGCCAGTCTAAAAAACACTATCTTGGACTTCTCTGCATGTTTCCCAGGCGAGCAATTGGCAGCATGTTCAGAACCATGTTTCTGAGGCTAATTCCTTAACCGTAAGTCCTAGACGCTCGATCTTGGCGGCATTCGTCTCAGCGCCTGGCAATTAGTATAGGAGCACTGTGTTTGACTTCTCTGGATGTTTCCCAGGCGAGTTATTGACAAGTAAATCCTAGACGCTCGATCTTGGTTATTTTCGCTTTCGCGGCTGGCAGTAAAAGAACCATGTTTCTGTGAATAACTCTTGAACCGTAAGTCACAGACGCTCGCTCTTGGCTGCATTCGATTCAGCTCGTGGCAGCCAGTCTAAAAAACACTATCTTGGACTTCTCTGCATGTTTCCCAGGCGAGCAATTGGCAGCATGTTCAGAACCATGTTTCTGTGAATAACTCCTGAACCGTAAGTCCTAGACGCTCGCTCTTGGCTGCATTCGATTCAGCTCGTGGCAGCCAGTCTAAAAAACACTATCTTGGACTTCTCTGCATGTTTCCCAGGCGAGCAATTGGCAGCATGTTCAGAACCATGTTTCTGTGAATAACTCCTGAACCGTAAGTCCTAGACGCTCGCTCTTGGCTGCATTCGATTCAGCTCGTGGCAGCCAGTCTAAAAAAACACTATCTTGGACTTCTCTGCATGTTTCCCAGGCGAGCAATTGGCAGCATGTTCAGAACCATGTTTCTGAGGCTAATTCCTTAACCGTAAGTCCTAGACGCTCGATCTTGGCGGCATTCGTCTCAGCGCCTGGCAATTAGTATAGGAGCACTGTGTTTGACTTCTCTGGATGTTTCCCAGGCGACTTATTGACAAGTAAATCCTAGACGCTCGATCTTGGTTATTTTCGCTTTCGCGGCTGGCAGTAAAAGAACCATGTTTCTGTGAATAACTCCTGAACCGTAAGTCCTAGACGCTCGCTCTTGGCTGCATTCGATTCAGCTCGTGGCAGCCAGTCTAAAAAACACTATCTTGGACTTCTCTGCATGTTTCCCAGGCGAGCAATTGGCAGCATGTTCAGAACCATGTTTCTGTGAATAACTCCTGAACCGTAAGTCACAGACGCTCGCTCTTGGCTGCATTCGATTCAGCTCGTGGCAGCCAGTCTAAAAAACACTATCTTGGACTTCTCTGCATGTTTCCCAGGCGAGCAATTGGCAGCATGTTCAGAACCATGTTTCTGTGAATAACTCCTGAACCGTAAGTCCTAGACGCTCGCTCTTGGCTGCATTCGATTCAGCTCGTGGCAGCCAGTCTAAAAAACACTATCTTGGACTTCTCTGCATGTTTCCCAGGCGAGCAATTGGCAGCATGTTCAGAAGCATGTTTCTGAGGCTAATTCCTTAACCGTAAGTCCTAGACGCTCGATCTTGGCGGCATTCGTCTCAGCGCCTGGCAATTAGTATAGGAGCACTGTGTTTGACTTCTCTGGATGTTTCCCAGGCGAGTTATTGACAAGTAAATCCTAGACGCTCGATCTTGGTTATTTTCGCTTTCGCGGCTGGCAGTAAAAGAACCATGTTTCTGTGAATAACTCCTGAACCGTAAGTCCTAGACGCTCGCTCTTGGCTGCATTCGATTCAGCTCGTGGCAGCCAGTCTAAAAAACACTATCTTGGACTTCTCTGCATGTTTCCCAGGCGAGCAATTGGCAGCATGTTCAGAACCATGTTTCTGTGAATAACTCCTGAACCGTAAGTCACAGACGCTCGCTCTTGGCTGCATTCGATTCAGCTCGTGGCAGCCAGTCTAAAAAACTCTATCTTGGACTTCTCTGCATGTTTCCCAGGCGAGCAATTGGCAGCATGTTCAGAACCATGTTTCTGTGAATAACTCCTGAACCGTAAGTCCTAGACGCTCGCTCTTGGCTGCATTCGATTCAGCTCGTGGCAGCCAGTCTAAAAAACACTATCTTGGACTTCTCTGCATGTTTCCCAGGCGAGCAATTGGCAGCATGTTCAGAACCATGTTTCTGAGGCTAATTCCTTAACCGTAAGTCCTAGACGCTCGATCTTGGCGGCATTCGTCTCAGCGCCTGGCAATTAGTATAGGAGCACTGTGTTTGACTTCTCTGGATGTTTCCCAGGCGAGTTATTGACAAGTAAATCCTAGACGCTCGATCTTGGTTATTTTCGCTTTCGCGGCTGGCAGTAAAAGAACCATGTTTCTGTGAATAACTCTTGAACCGTAAGTCACAGACGCTCGCTCTTGGCTGCATTCGATTCAGCTCGTGGCAGCCAGTCTAAAAAACACTATCTTGGACTTCTCTGCATGTTTCCCAGGCGAGCAATTGGCAGCATGTTCAGAACCATGTTTCTGTGAATAACTCCTGAACCGTAAGTCCTAGACGCTCGCTCTTGGCTGCATTCGATTCAGCTCGTGGCAGCCAGTCTAAAAAACACTATCTTGGACTTCTCTGCATGTTTCCCAGGCGAGCAATTGGCAGCATGTTCAGAACCATGTTTCTGTGAATAACTCCTGAACCGTAAGTCACAGACGCTCGCTCTTGGCTGCATTCGATTCAGCTCGTGGCAGCCAGTCTAAAAAACACTATCTTGGACTTCTCTGCATGTTTCCCAGGCGAGCAATTGGCAGCATGTTCAGAACCATGTTTCTGTGAATAACTCCTGAACCGTAAGTCCTAGACGCTCGCTCTTGGCTGCATTCGATTCAGCTCGTGGCAGCCAGTCTAAAAAACACTATCTTGGACTTCTCTGCATGTTTCCCAGGCGAGCAATTGGCAGCATGTTCAGAAGCATGTTTCTGAGGCTAATTCAATAACCGTAAGTCCTAGACGCTCGATCTTGGCGGCATTCGTCTCAGCGCCTGGCAATTAGTATAGGAGCACTGTGTTTGACTTCTCTGGATGTTTCCCAGGCGAGTTATTGACAAGTAAATCCTAGACGCTCGATCTTGGTTATTTTCGCTTTCGCGGCTGGCAGTAAAAGAACCATGTTTCTGTGAATAACTCCTGAACCGTAAGTCCTAGACGCTCGCTCTTGGCTGCATTCGATTCAGCTCATGGCAGCCAGTCTAAAAAACACTATCTTGGACTTCTCTGCATGTTTCCCAGGCGAGCAATTGGCAGCATGTTCAGAACCATGTTTCTGTGAATAACTCCTGAACCGTAAGTCACAGACGCTCGCTCTTGGCTGCATTCGATTCAGCTCGTGGCAGCCAGTCTAAAAAACACTATCTTGGACTTCTCTGCATGTTTCCCAGGCGAGCAATTGGCAGCATGTTCAGAACCATGTTTCTGTGAATAACTCCTGAACCGTAAGTCCTAGACGCTCGCTCTTGGCTGCATTCGATTCAGCTCGTGGCAGCCAGTCTAAAAAACACTATCTTGGACTTCTCTGCATGTTTCCCAGGCGAGCAATTGGCAGCATGTTCAGAACCATGTTTCTGTGAATAACTCCTGAACCGTAAGTCCTAGACGCTCGCTCTTGGCTGCATTCGATTCAGCTCGTGGCAGCCAGTCTAAAAAACACTATCTTGGACTTCTCTGCATGTTTCCCAGGCGAGCAATTGGCAGCATGTTCAGAACCATGTTTCTGAGGCTAATTCCTTAACCGTAAGTCCTAGACGCTCGATCTTGGCGGCATTCGTCTCAGCGCCTGGCAATTAGTATAGGAGCACTGTGTTTGACTTCTCTGGATGTTTCCCAGGCGAGTTATTGACAAGTAAATCCTAGACGCTCGATCTTGGTTATTTTCGCTTTCGCGGCTGGCAGTAAAAGAACCATGTTTCTGTGAATAACTCCTGAACCGTAAGTCCTAGACGCTCGCTCTTGGCTGCATTCGATTCAGCTCGTGGCAGCCAGTCTAAAAAACACTATCTTGGACTTCTCTGCATGTTTCCCAGGCGAGCAATTGGCAGCATGTTCAGAACCATGTTTCTGTGAATAACTCCTGAACCGTAAGTCACAGACGCTCGCTCTTGGCTGCATTCGATTCAGCTCGTGGCAGCCAGTCTAAAAAACACTATCTTGGACTTCTCTGCATGTTTCCCAGGCGAGCAATTGGCAGCATGTTCAGAACCATGTTTCTGTGAATAACTCCTGAACCGTAAGTCCTAGACGCTCGCTCTTGGCTGCATTCGATTCAGCTCGTGGCAGCCAGTCTAAAAAAACACTATCTTGGACTTCTCTGCATGTTTCCCAGGCGAGCAATTGGCAGCATGTTCAGAACCATGTTTCTGAGGCTAATTCCTTAACCGTAAGTCCTAGACGCTCGATCTTGGCGGCATTCGTCTCAGCGCCTGGCAATTAGTATAGGAGCACTGTGTTTGACTTCTCTGGATGTTTCCCAGGCGAGTTATTGACAAGTAAATCCTAGACGCTCGATCTTGGTTATTTTCGCTTTCGCGGCTGGCAGTAAAAGAACCATGTTTCTGTGAATAACTCTTGAACCGTAAGTCACAGACGCTCGCTCTTGGCTGCATTCGATTCAGCTCGTGGCAGCCAGTCTAAAAAACACTATCTTGGACTTCTCTGCATGTTTCCCAGGCGAGCAATTGGCAGCATGTTCAGAACCATGTTTCTGTGAATAACTCCTGAACCGTAAGTCCTAGACGCTCGCTCTTGGCTGCATTCGATTCAGCTCGTGGCAGCCAGTCTAAAAAACACTATCTTGGACTTCTCTGCATGTTTCCCAGGCGAGCAATTGGCAGCATGTTCAGAACCATGTTTCTGTGAATAACTCCTGAACCGTAAGTCACAGACGCTCGCTCTTGGCTGCATTCGATTCAGCTCGTGGCAGCCAGTCTAAAAAACACTATCTTGGACTTCTCTGCCTGTTTCCCAGACGAGCAATTGGCAGCATGTTCAGAACCATGTTTCTGTGAATAACTCCTGAACCGTAAGTCCTAGACGCTCGATCTTGGCGGCATTCGTCTCAGCGCCTGGCAATTAGTATAGGAGCACTGTGTTTGACTTCTCTGGATGTTTCCCAGGCGAGTTATTGACAAGTAAATCCTAGACGCTCGATCTTGGTTATTTTCGCTTTCGCGGCTGGCAGTAAAAGAACCATGTTTCTGTGAATAACTCTTGAACCGTAAGTCACAGACGCTCGCTCTTGGCTGCATTCGATTCAGCTCGTGGCAGCCAGTCTAAAAAACACTATCTTGGACTTCTCTGCATGTTTCCCAGGCGAGCAATTGGCAGTATGTTCAGAACCATGTTTCTGTGAATAACTCCTGAACCGTAAGTCACAGACGCTCGCTCTTGGCTGCATTCGATTCAGCTCGTGGCAGCCAGTCTAAAAAACACTATCTTGGACTTCTCTGCCTGTTTCCCAGACGAGCAATTGGCAGCATGTTCAGAACCATGTTTCTGTGAATAACTCCTTAACCGTAAGTCCTAGACGCTCGCTCTTGGCTGCATTCGATTCAGCTCGTGGCAGCCAGTCTAAAAAACACTATCTTGGACTTCTCTGCATGTTTCCCAGGCGAGCAATTGGCAGCATGTTCAGAACCATGTTTCTGAGGCTAATTCCTTAACCGTAAGTCCTAGACGCTCGATCTTGGCGGCATTCGTCTCAGCGCCTGGCAATTAGTATAGGAGCACTGTGTTTGACTTCTCTGGATGTTTCCCAGGCGAGTTATTGACAAGTAAATCCTAGACGCTCGATCTTGGTTATTTTCGCTTTCGCGGCTGGCAGTAAAAGAACCATGTTTCTGTGAATAACTCCTGAACCGTAAGTCACAGACGCTCGCTCTTGGCTGCATTCGATTCAGCTCGTGGCAGCCAGTCTAAAAAACACTATCTTGGACTTCTCTGCATGTTTCCCAGGCAAGCAATTGGCAGCATGTTCAGAACCATGTTTCTGTGAATAACTCCTGAACCGTAAGTCACAGACGCTCGCTCTTGGCTGCATTCGATTCAGCTCGTGGCAGCCAGTCTAAAAAACACTATCTTGGACTTCTCTGCATGTTTCCCAGGCAAGCAATTGGCAGCATGTTCAGAACCATGTTTCTGTGAATAACTCCTGAACCGTAAGTCCTAGACGCTCGCTCTTGGCTGCATTCGATTCAGCTCGTGGCAGCCAGTCTAAAAAACACTATCTTGGACTTCTCTGCATGTTTCCCAGGCGAGCAATTGGCAGCATGTTCAGAACCATGTTTCTGAGGCTAATTCCTTAACCGTAAGTCCTAGATGCTCGATCTTGGCGGCATTCGTCTCAGCGCCTGGCAATTAGTATAGGAGCACTGTGTTTGACTTCTCTGGATGTTTCCCAGGCGAGTTATTGACAAGTAAATCCTAGACGCTCGATCTTGGTTATTTTCGCTTTCGCGGCTGGCAGTAAAAGAACCATGTTTCTGTGAATAACTCCTGAACCGTAAGTCCTAGACGCTCACTCTTGGCTGCATTCGATTCAGCTCGTGGCAGCCAGTCTAAAAAACACTATCTTGGACTTCTCTGCATGTTTCCCAGGCGAGCAATTGGCAGCATGTTCAGAACCATGTTTCTGTGAATAACTCCTGAACCGTAAGTCACAGACGCTCGCTCTTGGCTGCATTCGATTCAGCTCGTGGCAGCCAGTCTAAAAAACACTATCTTGGACTTCTCTGCATGTTTCCCAGGCGAGCAATTGGCAGCATGTTCAGAACCATGTTTCTGTGAATAACTCCTGAACCGTAAGTCCTAGACGCTCGCTCTTGGCTGCATTCGATTCAGCTCGTGGCAGCCAGTCTAAAAAACACTATCTTGGACTTCTCTGCATGTTTCCCAGGCGAGCAATTGGCAGCATGTTCAGAACCATGTTTCTGAGGCTAATTCCTTAACCGTAAGTCCTAGACGCTCGATCTTGGCGGCATTCGTCTCAGCGCCTGGCAATTAGTATAGGAGCACTGTGTTTGACTTCTCTGGATGTTTCCCAGGCGAGTTATTGACAAGTAAATCCTAGACGCTCGATCTTGGTTATTTTCGCTTTCGCGGCTGGCAGTAAAAGAACCATGTTTCTGTGAATAACTCTTGAACCGTAAGTCACAGACGCTCGCTCTTGGCTGCATTCGATTCAGCTCGTGGCAGCCAGTCTAAAAAACACTATCTTGGACTTCTCTGCATGTTTCCCAGGCGAGCAATTGGCAGCATGTTCAGAACCATGTTTCTGTGAATAACTCCTGAACCGTAAGTCCTAGACGCTCGCTCTTGGCTGCATTCGATTCAGCTCGTGGCAGCCAGTCTAAAAAAACACTATCTTGGACTTCTCTGCATGTTTCCCAGGCGAGCAATTGGCAGCATGTTCAGAACCATGTTTCTGAGGCTAATTCCTTAACCGTAAGTCCTAGACGCTCGATCTTGGCGGCATTCGTCTCAGCGCCTGGCAATTAGTATAGGAGCACTGTGTTTGACTTCTCTGGATGTTTCCCAGGCGACTTATTGACAAGTAAATCCTAGACGCTCGATCTTGGTTATTTTCGCTTTCGCGGCTGGCAGTAAAAGAACCATGTTTCTGTGAATAACTCCTGAACCGTAAGTCCTAGACGCTCGCTCTTGGCTGCATTCGATTCAGCTCGTGGCAGCCAGTCTAAAAAACACTATCTTGGACTTCTCTGCATGTTTCCCAGGCGAGCAATTGGCAGCATGTTCAGAACCATGTTTCTGTGAATAACTCCTGAACCGTAAGTCACAGACGCTCGCTCTTGGCTGCATTCGATTCAGCTCGTGGCAGCCAGTCTAAAAAACACTATCTTGGACTTCTCTGCATGTTTCCCAGGCGAGCAATTGGCAGCATGTTCAGAACCATGTTTCTGTGAATAACTCCTGAACCGTAAGTCCTAGACGCTCGCTCTTGGCTGCATTCGATTCAGCTCGTGGCAGCCAGTCTAAAAAACACTATCTTGGACTTCTCTGCATGTTTCCCAGGCGAGCAATTGGCAGCATGTTCAGAACCATGTTTCTGAGGCTAATTCCTTAACCGTAAGTCCTAGACGCTCGATCTTGGCGGCATTCGTCTCAGCGCCTGGCAATTAGTATAGGAGCACTGTGTTTGACTTCTCTGGATGTTTCCCAGGCGAGTTATTGACAAGTAAATCCTAGACGCTCGATCTTGGTTATTTTCGCTTTCGCGGCTGGCAGTAAAAGAACCATGTTTCTGTGAATAACTCCTGAACCGTAAGTCCTAGACGCTCGCTCTTGGCTGCATTCGATTCAGCTCGTGGCAGCCAGTCTAAAAAACACTATCTTGGACTTCTCTGCATGTTTCCCAGGCGAGCAATTGGCAGCATGTTCAGAACCATGTTTCTGTGAATAACTCCTGAACCGTAAGTCACAGACGCTCGCTCTTGGCTGCATTCGATTCAGCTCGTGGCAGCCAGTCTAAAAAACACTATCTTGGACTTCTCTGCATGTTTCCCAGGCGAGCAATTGGCAGCATGTTCAGAACCATGTTTCTGTGAATAACTCCTGAACCGTAAGTCCTAGACGCTCGCTCTTGGCTGCATTCGATTCAGCTCGTGGCAGCCAGTCTAAAAAACACTATCTTGGACTTCTCTGCATGTTTCCCAGGCGAGCAATTGGCAGCATGTTCAGAACCATGTTTCTGAGGCTAATTCCTTAACCGTAAGTCCTAGACGCTCGATCTTGGCGGCATTCGTCTCAGCGCCTGGCAATTAGTATAGGAGCACTGTGTTTGACTTCTCTGGATGTTTCCCAGGCGAGTTATTGACAAGTAAATCCTAGACGCTCGATCTTGGTTATTTTCGCTTTCGCGGCTGGCAGTAAAAGAACCATGTTTCTGTGAATAACTCTTGAACCGTAAGTCACAGACGCTCGCTCTTGGCTGCATTCGATTCAGCTCGTGGCAGCCAGTCTAAAAAACACTATCTTGGACTTCTCTGCATGTTTCCCAGGCGAGCAATTGGCAGCATGTTCAGAACCATGTTTCTGTGAATAACTCCTGAACCGTAAGTCCTAGACGCTCGCTCTTGGCTGCATTCGATTCAGCTCGTGGCAGCCAGTCTAAAAAACACTATCTTGGACTTCTCTGCATGTTTCCCAGGCGAGCAATTGGCAGCATGTTCAGAACCATGTTTCTGTGAATAACTCCTGAACCGTAAGTCCTAGACGCTCGCTCTTGGCTGCATTCGATTCAGCTCGTGGCAGCCAGTCTAAAAAAACACTATCTTGGACTTCTCTGCATGTTTCCCAGGCGAGCAATTGGCAGCATGTTCAGAACCATGTTTCTGAGGCTAATTCCTTAACCGTAAGTCCTAGACGCTCGATCTTGGCGGCATTCGTCTCAGCGCCTGGCAATTAGTATAGGAGCACTGTGTTTGACTTCTCTGGATGTTTCCCAGGCGACTTATTGACAAGTAAATCCTAGACGCTCGATCTTGGTTATTTTCGCTTTCGCGGCTGGCAGTAAAAGAACCATGTTTCTGTGAATAACTCCTGAACCGTAAGTCCTAGACGCTCGCTCTTGGCTGCATTCGATTCAGCTCGTGGCAGCCAGTCTAAAAAACACTATCTTGGACTTCTCTGCATGTTTCCCAGGCGAGCAATTGGCAGCATGTTCAGAACCATGTTTCTGTGAATAACTCCTGAACCGTAAGTCACAGACGCTCGCTCTTGGCTGCATTCGATTCAGCTCGTGGCAGCCAGTCTAAAAAACACTATCTTGGACTTCTCTGCATGTTTCCCAGGCGAGCAATTGGCAGCATGTTCAGAACCATGTTTCTGTGAATAACTCCTGAACCGTAAGTCCTAGACGCTCGCTCTTGGCTGCATTCGATTCAGCTCGTGGCAGCCAGTCTAAAAAACACTATCTTGGACTTCTCTGCATGTTTCCCAGGCGAGCAATTGGCAGCATGTTCAGAAGCATGTTTCTGAGGCTAATTCCTTAACCGTAAGTCCTAGACGCTCGATCTTGGCGGCATTCGTCTCAGCGCCTGGCAATTAGTATAGGAGCACTGTGTTTGACTTCTCTGGATGTTTCCCAGGCGAGTTATTGACAAGTAAATCCTAGACGCTCGATCTTGGTTATTTTCGCTTTCGCGGCTGGCAGTAAAAGAACCATGTTTCTGTGAATAACTCCTGAACCGTAAGTCCTAGACGCTCGCTCTTGGCTGCATTCGATTCAGCTCATGGCAGCCAGTCTAAAAAACACTATCTTGGACTTCTCTGCATGTTTCCCAGGCGAGCAATTGGCAGCATGTTCAGAACCATGTTTCTGTGAATAACTCCTGAACCGTAAGTCACAGACGCTCGCTCTTGGCTGCATTCGATTCAGCTCGTGGCAGCCAGTCTAAAAAACACTATCTTGGACTTCTCTGCATGTTTCCCAGGCGAGCAATTGGCAGCATGTTCAGAACCATGTTTCTGTGAATAACTCCTGAACCGTAAGTCCTAGACGCTCGCTCTTGGCTGCATTCGATTCAGCTCGTGGCAGCCAGTCTAAAAAACACTATCTTGGACTTCTCTGCATGTTTCCCAGGCGAGCAATTGGCAGCATGTTCAGAACCATGTTTCTGTGAATTACTCCTGAACCGTAAGTCCTAGACGCTCGCTCTTGGCTGCATTCGATTCAGCTCGTGGCAGCCAGTCTAAAAAACACTATCTTGGACTTCTCTGCATGTTTCCCAGGCGAGCAATTGGCAGCATGTTCAGAACCATGTTTCTGAGGCTAATTCCTTAACCGTAAGTCCTAGACGCTCGATCTTGGCGGCATTCGTCTCAGCGCCTGGCAATTAGTATAGGAGCACTGTGTTTGACTTCTCTGGATGTTTCCCAGGCGAGTTATTGACAAGTAAATCCTAGACGCTCGATCTTGGTTATTTTCGCTTTCGCGGCTGGCAGTAAAAGAACCATGTTTCTGTGAATAACTCCTGAACCGTAAGTCCTAGACGCTCGCTCTTGGCTGCATTCGATTCAGCTCGTGGCAGCCAGTCTAAAAAACACTATCTTGGACTTCTCTGCATGTTTCCCAGGCGAGCAATTGGCAGCATGTTCAGAACCATGTTTCTGAGGCTAATTCCTTAACCGTAAGTCCTAGACGCTCGATCTTGGCGGCATTCGTCTCAGCGCCTGGCAATTAGTATAGGAGCACTGTGTTTGACTTCTCTGGATGTTTCCCAGGCGAGTTATTGACAAGTAAATCCTAGACGCTCGATCTTGGTTATTTTCGCTTTCGCGGCTGGCAGTAAAAGAACCATGTTTCTGTGAATAACTCTTGAACCGTAAGTCACAGACGCTCGCTCTTGGCTGCATTCGATTCAGCTCGTGGCAGCCAGTCTAAAAAAACACTATCTTGGACTTCTCTGCATGTTTCCCAGGCGAGCAATTGGCAGCATGTTCAGAACCATGTTTCTGTGAATAACTCCTGAACCGTAAGTCCTAGACGCTCGCTCTTGGCTGCATTCGATTCAGCTCGTGGCAGCCAGTCTAAAAAACACTATCTTGGACTTCTCTGCATGTTTCCCAGGCGAGCAATTGGCAGCATGTTCAGAACCATGTTTCTGTGAATAACTTCTGAACCGTAAGTCCTAGACGCTCGCTCTTGGCTGCATTCGATTCAGCTCGTGGCAGCCAGTCTAAAAAAACACTATCTTGGACTTCTCTGCATGTTTCCCAGGCGAGCAATTGGCAGCATGTTCAGAACCATGTTTCTGAGGCTAATTCCTTAACCGTAAGTCCTAGACGCTCGATCTTGGCGGCATTCGTCTCAGCGCCTGGCAATTAGTATAGGAGCACTGTGTTTGACTTCTCTGGATGTTTCCCAGGCGACTTATTGACAAGTAAATCCTAGACGCTCGATCTTGGTTATTTTCGCTTTCGCGGCTGGCAGTAAAAGAACCATGTTTCTGTGAATAACTCCTGAACCGTAAGTCCTAGACGCTCGCTCTTGGCTGCATTCGATTCAGCTCGTGGCAGCCAGTCTAAAAAACACTATCTTGGACTTCTCTGCATGTTTCCCAGGCGAGCAATTGGCAGCATGTTCAGAACCATGTTTCTGTGAATAACTCCTGAACCGTAAGTCACAGACGCTTCGCTCTTGGCTGCATTCGATTCAGCTCGTGGCAGCCAGTCTAAAAAACACTATCTTGGACTTCTCTGCATGTTTCCCAGGCGAGCAATTGGCAGCATGTTCAGAACCATGTTTCTGTGAATAACTCCTGAACCGTAAGTCCTAGACGCTCGCTCTTGGCTGCATTCGATTCAGCTCGTGGCAGCCAGTCTAAAAAACACTATCTTGGACTTCTCTGCATGTTTCCCAGGCGAGCAATTGGCAGCATGTTCAGAAGCATGTTTCTGAGGCTAATTCCTTAACCGTAAGTCCTAGACGCTCGATCTTGGCGGCATTCGTCTCAGCGCCTGGCAATTAGTATAGGAGCACTGTGTTTGACTTCTCTGGATGTTTCCCAGGCGAGTTATTGACAAGTAAATCCTAGACGCTCGATCTTGGTTATTTTCGCTTTCGCGGCTGGCAGTAAAAGAACCATGTTTCTGTGAATAACTCTTGAACCGTAAGTCCTAGACGCTCGCTCTTGGCTGCATTCGATTCAGCTTGTGGCAGCCAGTCTAAAAAACACTATCTTGGACTTCTCTGCATGTTTCCCAGGCGAGCAATTGGCAGCATGTTCAGAACCATGTTTCTGTGAATAACTCCTGAACCGTAAGTCACAGACGCTCGCTCTTGGCTGCATTCGATTCAGCTCGTGGCAGCCAGTCTAAAAAACACTATCTTGGACTTCTCTGCATGTTTCCCAGGCGAGCAATTGGCAGCATGTTCAGAACCACGTTTCTGTGAATAACTCCTGAACCGTAAGTCCTAGACGCTCGCTCTTGGCTGCATTCGATTCAGCTCGTGGCAGCCAGTCTAAAAAACACTATCTTGGACTTCTCTGCATGTTTCCCAGGCGAGCAATTGGCAGCATGTTCAGAACCATGTTTCTGAGGCTAATTCCTTAACCGTAAGTCCTAGACGCTCGATCTTGGCGGCATTCGTCTCAGCGCCTGGCAATTAGTATAGGAGCACTGTGTTTGACTTCTCTGGATGTTTCCCAGGCGAGTTATTGACAAGTAAATCCTAGACGCTCGATCTTGGTTATTTTCGCTTTCGCGGCTGGCAGTAAAAGAACCATGTTTCTGTGAATAACTCTTGAACCGTAAGTCACAGACGCTCGCTCTTGGCTGCATTCGATTCAGCTCGTGGCAGCCAGTCTAAAAAACACTATCTTGGACTTCTCTGCATGTTTCCCAGGCGAGCAATTGGCAGCATGTTCAGAACCATGTTTCTGTGAATAACTCCTGAACCGTAAGTCCTAGACGCTCGCTCTTGGCTGCATTCGATTCAGCTCGTGGCAGCCAGTCTAAAAAACACTATCTTGGACTTCTCTGCATGTTTCCCAGGCGAGCAATTGGCAGCATGTTCAGAACCATGTTTCTGAGGCTAATTCCTTAACCGTAAGTCCTAGACGCTCGATCTTGGCGGCATTCGTCTCAGCGCCTGGCAATTAGTATAGGAGCACTGTGTTTGACTTCTCTGGATGTTTCCCAGGCGAGTTATTGACAAGTAAATCCTAGACGCTCGATCTTGGTTATTTTCGCTTTCGCGGCTGGCAGTAAAAGAACCATGTTTCTGTGAATAACTCTTGAACCGTAAGTCACAGACGCTCGCTCTTGGCTGCATTCGATTCAGCTCGTGGCAGCCAGTCTAAAAAACACTATCTTGGACTTCTCTGCATGTTTCCCAGGCGAGCAATTGGCAGCATGTTCAGAACCATGTTTCTGTGAATAACTCCTGAACCGTAAGTCACAGACGCTCGCTCTTGGCTGCATTCGATTCAGCTCGTGGCAGCCAGTCTAAAAAACACTATCTTGGACTTCTCTGCATGTTTCCCAGGCGAGCAATTGGCAGCATGTTCAGAACCATGTTTCTGTGAATAACTCCTGAACCGTAAGTCACAGACGCTCGCTCTTGGCTGCATTCGATTCAGCTCGTGGCAGCCAGTCTAAAAAACACTATCTTGGACTTCTCTGCATGTTTCCCAGGCGAGCAATTGGCAGCATGTTCAGAACCATGTTTCTGTGAATAACTCCTGAACCGTAAGTCCTAGACGCTCGCTCTTGGCTGCATTCGATTCAGCTCGTGGCAGCCAGTCTAAAAAACACTATCTTGGACTTCTCTGCATGTTTCCCAGGTGAGCAATTGGCAGCATGTTCAGAACCATGTTTCTGAGGCTAATTCCTTAACCGTAAGTCCTAGACGCTCGATCTTGGCGGCATTCGTCTCAGCGCCTGGCAATTAGTATAGGAGCACTGTGTTTGACTTCTCTGGATGTTTCCCAGGCGAGTTATTGACAAGTAAATCCTAGACGCTCGATCTTGGTTATTTTCGCTTTCGCGGCTGGCAGTAAAAGAACCATGTTTCTGTGAATAACTCTTGAACCGTAAGTCACAGACGCTCGCTCTTGGCTGCATTCGATTCAGCTCGTGGCAGCCAGTCTAAAAAACACTATCTTGGACTTCTCTGCATGTTTCCCAGGCGAGCAATTGGCAGCATGTTCAGAACCATGTTTCTGTGAATAACTCCTGAACCGTAAGTCCTAGACGCTCGCTCTTGGCTGCATTCGATTCAGCTCGTGGCAGCCAGTCTAAAAAACACTATCTTGGACTTCTCTGCATGTTTCCCAGGCGAGCAATTGGCAGCATGTTCAGAACCATGTTTCTGAGGCTAATTCCTTAACCGTAAGTCCTAGACGCTCGATCTTGGCGGCATTCGTCTCAGCGCCTGGCAATTAGTATAGGAGCACTGTGTTTGACTTCTCTGGATGTTTCCCAGGCGAGTTATTGACAAGTAAATCCTAGACGCTCGATCTTGGTTATTTTCGCTTTCGCGGCTGGCAGTAAAAGAACCATGTTTCTGTGAATAACTCTTGAACCGTAAGTCACAGACGCTCGCTCTTGGCTGCATTCGATTCAGCTCGTGGCAGCCAGTCTAAAAAACACTATCTTGGACTTCTCTGCATGTTTCCCAGGCGAGCAATTGGCAGCATGTTCAGAACCATGTTTCTGTGAATAACTCCTGAACCATAAGTCACAGACGCTCGCTCTTGGCTGCATTCGATTCAGCTCGTGGCAGCCAGTCTAAAAAACACTATCTTGGACTTCTCTGCATGTTTCCCAGGCGAGCAATTGGCAGCATGTTCAGAACCATGTTTCTGTGAATAACTCCTGAACCGTAAGTCCTAGACGCTCGCTCTTGGCTGCATTCGATTCAGCTCGTGGCAGCCAGTCTAAAAAACACTATCTTGGACTTCTCTGCATGTTTCCCAGGCGAGCAATTGGCAGCATGTTCAGAACCATGTTTCTGAGGCTAATTCCTTAACCGTAAGTCCTAGACGCTCGATCTTGGCGGCATTCGTCTCAGCGCCTGGCAATTAGTATAAGAGCACTGTGTTTGACTTCTCTGGATGTTTCCCAGGCGAGTTATTGACAAGTAAATCCTAGACGCTCGATCTTGGTTATTTTCGCTTTCGCGGCTGGCAGTAAAAGAACCATGTTTCTGTGAATAACTCTTGAACCGTAAGTCA
Source organism: Rhinoderma darwinii (assembly GCF_050947455.1). Lineage (NCBI taxonomy): Eukaryota > Metazoa > Chordata > Amphibia > Anura > Rhinodermatidae > Rhinoderma > Rhinoderma darwinii. The sequence goes on from NW_027462225.1 coordinate 38,019, forward strand.
CAGACGCTCGCTCTTGGCTGCATTCGATTCAGCTCGTGGCAGCCAGTCTAAAAAACACTATCTTGGACTTCTCTGCATGTTTCCCAGGCGAGCAATTGGCAGCATGTTCAGAACCATGTTTCTGTGAATAACTCCTGAACCGTAAGTCACAGACGCTCGCTCTTGGCTGCATTCGATTCAGCTCGTGGCAGCCAGTCTAAAAAACACTATCTTGGACTTCTCTGCATGTTTCCCAGGCGAGCAATTGGCAGCATGTTCAGAACCATGTTTCTGTGAATAACTCCTGAACCGTAAGTCCTAGACGCTCGCTCTTGGCTGCATTCGATTCAGCTCGTGGCAGCCAGTCTAAAAAACACTATCTTGGACTTCTCTGCATGTTTCCCAGGCGAGCAATTGGCAGCATGTTCAGAACCATGTTTCTGAGGCTAATTCCTTAACCGTAAGTCCTAGACGCTCGATCTTGGCGGCATTCGTCTCAGCGCCTGGCAATTAGTATAGGAGCACTGTGTTTGACTTCTCTGGATGTTTCCCAGGCGAGTTATTGACAAGTAAATCCTAGACGCTCGATCTTGGTTATTTTCGCTTTCGCGGCTGGCAGTAAAAGAACCATGTTTCTGTGAATAACTCTTGAACCGTAAGTCACAGACGCTCGCTCTTGGCTGCATTCGATTC
>NW_027462226.1:0-39223 GCF_050947455.1 Rhinoderma darwinii
AGAAACAGTGGTTCTGAACATGCTGCCAATAGCTCGCCTGGGAAACATCCAGAGAAGTCCAAGATAGTGTTTTTTTAGACTGGCTGCCACGAGCTGAAATGAATGCAGCCAAGATCGAGCGTCTATGACTTACGGTTCAAGAATTAGCCTCAGAAACAGTGGTTCTGAACATGCTGCCAATAGCTCGCCTGGGAAACATCCAGAGAAGTCCAAGATAGTGTTTTTTTTAGACTGGCTGCCACGAGCTGAAACGAATGCAGCCAAGAGCGAGCGTCTGTGACTTACGGTTCAAGAGTTATTCGCAGAAACATGGTTCTGAACTTTGCTGCCAGCCGCGAAAGCGAAAGTAACCAAGATCGAGCGTCTAGAATTTACTTGTCAGTAGCTCGCCTGGGAAACATCCAGAGAAGTCAAAGACAGTGCTTCTATACTAATTGCCAGGCGCTGAGACGAATGCCGCCAAGATCGAGCGTCTATGACTTACGGTTCAAGAATTAGCCTCAGAAACAGTGGTTCTGAACATGCTGCCAATAGCTCGCCTGGGAAACATCCAGAGAAGTCCAAGATAGTGTTTTTTAGACTGGCTGCCACGAGCTGAAACGAATGCAGCCAAGAGCGAGAGTCTGTGACTTACCGTTCAAGAGTTATTCACAGAAACATGGTTCTGAACTTTGCTGCCAGCCGCGAAAGCGAAAATAACCAAGATCGAGCGTCTAGGATTTACTTGTCAATAGCTCGCCTGGGAAACATCCAGAGAAGTCAAAGACAGTGCTTCTACACTAATTGCCAGGCGCTGAGACGAATGCCGCCAAGATCGAGCGTCTATGACTTACGGTTCAAGAATTAGCCTCAGAAACAGTGGTTCTGAACATGCTGCCAATAGCTTGCCTGGGAAACATCCAGAGAAGTCCAAGATAGTGTTTTTTAGACTGGCTGCCACGAGCTGAAACGAATGCAGCCAAGAGCGAGAGTCTGTGACTTACCGTTCAAGAGTTATTCACAGAAACATGGTTCTGAACTTTGCTGCCAGCCGCGAAAGCGAAAATAACCAAGATCGAGCGTCTAGGATTTACTTGTCAATAGCTCGCCTGGGAAACATCCAGAGAAGTCAAAGACAGTGCTTCTATACTAATTGCCAGGCGCTGAGACGAATGCCGCCAAGATCGAGCGTCTATGACTTACGGTTCAAGAATTAGCCTCAGAAACAGTGGTTCTGAACATGCTGCCAATAGCTCGACTGGGAAACATCCAGAGAAGTCCAAGATAGTGTTTTTTAGACTGGCTGCCACGAGCTGAAACGAATGCAGCCAAGAGCGAGCGTCTGTGACTTACGGTTCAAGAGTTATTCACAGAAACATGGTTCTGAACTTTGCTGCCAGCCGCGAAAGCGAAAGTAACCAAGATCGAGCGTCTAGAATTTACTTGTCAATAGCTCGCCTGGGAAACATCCAGAGAAGTCAAAGACAGTGCTTCTATACTAATTGCCAGGCGCTGAGACGAATGCCGCCAAGATCGAGTGTCTATGACTTACAGTTCAAGAATTAGCCTCAGAAACAGTGGGAAACAGTGCTTCTATACTAATTGCCAGGCGCTGAGACGAATGCCGCGAAGATCGAGCGTCTATGACTTACGGTTCAAGAATTAGCCTCAGAAACAGTGGTTCTGAACATGCTGCAAATAGCTCGCCTGGGAAACATCTAGAGAAGTCCAAGATAGTGTTTTTTTTAGACTGGCTGCCACGAGCTGAAACGAATGCAGCCAAGAGCGAGCGTCTGTGACTTACGGTTCAAATGTTATTCACAGAAACATGGTTCTGAACTTTGCTGCCAGCCGCGAAAGCGAAAGTAACCAAGATCGAGCGTCTAGAATTTACTTGTCAATAGCTCGCCTGGGAAACATCCAGAGAAGTCAAAGACAGTGCTTCTATACTAATTGCCAGGCGCTGAGACGAATGCCGCCAAGATCGAGCGTCTATGACTTACGGTTCAAGAATTAGCCTCAGAAACAGTGGGAAACAGTGCTTCTATACTAATTGCCAGGCCATGAGACGAATGCCGCCAAGATCGAGCGTCTATGACTTACGGTTCAAGAATTAGCCTCAGAAACAGTGGTTCTGAACATGCTGCCAATAGCTCGCCTGGGAAACATCCAGAGAAGTCCAAGATAGTGTTTTTTAGACTGGCTGCCACGAGCTGAAACAAATGCAGCCAAGAGCGAGAGTCTGTGACTTACCGTTCAAGAGTTATTCACAGAAACATGGTTCTGAACTTTGCTGCCAGCCGCGAAAGCGAAAATAACCAAGATCGAGCGTCTAGGATTTACTGTCAATAGCTCGCCTGGGAAACATCCAGAGAAGTCAAAGACAGTGCTTCTATACTAATTGCCAGGCGCTGAGACGAATGCCGCCAAGATCGAGCGTCTATGACTTACGGTTCAAGAATTAGCCTCAGAAACAGTGGGAAACAGTGCTTCTATACTAATTGCCAGGCGCTGAGACGAATGCCGCCAAGATCGAGCGTCTATGACTTACGGTTCAAGAATTAGCCTCAGAAACAGTGGTTCTGAACATGCTGCCAATAGCTCGCCTGGGAAACATCCAGAGAAGTCCAAGATAGTGTTTTTTAGACTGGCTGCCACGAGCTGAAACGAATGCAGCCAAGAGCGAGCGTCTGTGACTTACGGTTCAAGAGTTATTCACAGAAACATGGTTCTGAACTTTGCTGCCAGCCGCGAAAGCGAAAGTAACCAAGATCGAGCGTCTAGAATTTACTTGTCAATAGCTCGCCTGGGAAACATCCAGAGAAGTCAAAGACAGTGCTTCTATACTAATTGCCAGGCGCTGAGACGAATGCCGCCAAGATCGAGTGTCTATGACTTACGGTTCAAGAATTAGCCTCAGAAACAGTGGGAAACAGTGCTTCTATACTAATTGCCAGGCGCTGAGACGAATGCCGCCAAGATCGAGCGTCTATGACTTACGGTTCAAGAATTAGCCTCAGAAACAGTGGTTCTGAACATGCTGCAAATAGCTCGCCTGGGAAACATCCAGAGAAGTCCAAGATAGTGTTTTTTTTAAACTGGCTGCCACGAGCTGAAACGAATGCAGCCAAGAGCGAGCGTCTGTGACTTACGGTTCAAGAGTTATTCACAGAAACATGGTTCTGAACTTTGCTGCCAGCCGCAAAAGCGAAAGTAACCAAGATCGAGCGTCTAGAATTTACTTGTCAATAGCTCGCCTGGGAAACATCCAGAGAAGTCAAAGACAGTGCTTCTATACTAATTGCCAGGCGCTGAGACGAATGCCGCCAAGATCGAGCGTCTATGACTTACGGTTCAAGAATTAGCCTCAGAAACAGTGGGAAACAGTGCTTCTATACTAATTGCCAGGCCATGAGACGAATGCCGCCAAGATCGAGCGTCTATGACTTACGGTTCAAGAATTAGCCTCAGAAACAGTGGTTCTGAACATGCTGCCAATAGCTCGCCTGGGAAACATCCAGAGAAGTCCAAGATAGTGTTTTTTAGACTGGCTGCCACGAGCTGAAACAAATGCAGCCAAGAGCGAGAGTCTGTGACTTACCGTTCAAGAGTTATTCACAGAAACATGGTTCTGAACTTTGCTGCCAGCCGCGAAAGCGAAAATAACCAAGATCGAGCGTCTAGGATTTACTTGTCAATAGCTCGCCTGGGAAACATCCAGAGAAGTCAAAGACAGTGCTTCTATACTAATTGCCAGGCGCTGAGACGAATGCCGCCAAGATCGAGCGTCTATGACTTACGGTTCAAGAATTAGCCTCAGAAACAGTGGTTCTGAACATGCTGCCAATAGCTCGTCTGGGAAACATCCAGAGAAGTCCAAGATAGTGTTTTTTTAAACTGGCTGCCACGAGCTGAAACGAATGCAGCCAAGAGCGAGAGTCTGTGACTTACCGTTCAAGAGTTATTCACAGAAACATGGTTCTGAACTTTGCTGCCAGCCGCGAAAGCGAAAATAACCAAGATCGAGCGTCTAGGATTTACTTGTCAATAGCTCGCCTGGGAAACATCCAGAGAAGTCAAAGACAGTGCTTCTATACTAATTGCCAGGCGCTGAGACGAATGCCGCCAAGATCGAGCGTCTATGACTTACGGTTCAAGAATTAGCCTCAGAAACAGTGGTTCTGAACATGCTGCCAATAGCTCGCCTGGGAAACATCCAGAGAAGTCCAAGATAGTGTTTTTTAGACTGGCTGCCACGAGCTGAAACGAATGCAGCCAAGAGCGAGAGTCTGTGACTTACCGTTCAAGAGTTATTTACAGAAACATGGTTCTGAACTTTGCTGCCAGCCGCGAAAGCGAAAATAACCAAGATCGAGCGTCTAGGATTTACTTGTCAATAGCTCGCCTGGGAAACATCCAGAGAAGTCAAAGACAGTCTTCTATACTAATTGCCAGGCGCTGAGACGAATGCCGCCAAGATAAAGCGTCTATGACTTACGGTTCAAGAATTAGCCTCAGAAACAGTGGGAAACAGTGCTTCTATACTAATTGCCAGGCGCTGAGACGAATGCCGCCAAGATCGAGCGTCTATGACTTACGGTTCAAGAATTAGCCTCAGAAACAGTGGGAAACAGTGCTTCTATACTAATTGCCAGGCGCTGAGACGAATGCCGCCAAGATCGAGCGTCTATGACTTACGGTTCAAGAATTAGCCTCAGAAACAGTGGTTCTGAACATGCTGCCAATAGCTCGCCTGGGAAACATCCAGAGAAGTCCAAGATAGTGTTTTTTAGACTGGCTGCCACGAGCTGAAACGAATGCAGCCAAGAGCGAGCGTCTGTGACTTACGGTTCAAGAGTTATTCGCAGAAACATGGTTCTGAACTTTGCTGCCAGCCGCGAAAGCGAAAGTAACCAAGATCGAGCGTCTAGAATTTACTTGTCAGTAGCTCGCCTGGGAAACATCCAGAGAAGTCAAAGACAGTGCTTCTATACTAATTGCCAGGCGCTGAGACGAATGCCGCCAAGATCGAGCGTCTATGACTTACGGTTCAAGAATTAGCCTCAGAAACAGTGGTTCTGAACATGCTGCCAATAGCTCGCCTGGGAAACATCCAGAGAAGTCCAAGATAGTGTTTTTAGACTGGCTGCCACGAGCTGAAACGAATGCAGCCAAGAGCGAGAGTCTGTGACTTACCGTTCAAGAGTTATTCACAGAAACATGGTTCTGAACTTTGCTGCCAGCCGCGGGAAAGCGAAAATAACCAAGATCGAGCGTCTAGGATTTACTTGTCAATAGCTCGCCTGGGAAACATCCAGAGAAGTCAAAGACAGTGCTTCTATACTAATTGCCAGGCGCTGAGACGAATGCCGCCAAGATCGAGCGTCTATGACTTACGGTTCAAGAATTAGCCTCAGAAACAGTGGGGAAACAGTGCTTCTATACTAATTGCCAGGCGCTGAGACGAATGCCGCCAAGATCGAGCGTCTATGACTTACGGTTCAAGAATTAGCCTCAGAAACAGTGGTTCTGAACATGCTGCCAATAGCTCGCCTGGGAAACATCCAGAGAAGTCCAAGATAGTGTTTTTTTAGACTGGCTGCCACGAGCTGAAACGAATGCAGCCAAGATCGAGCGTCTATGACTTACGGTTCAAGAATTAGCCTCAGAAACAGTGGTTCTGAACATGCTGCCAATAGCTCGCCTGGGAAACATCCAGAGAAGTCCAAGATAGTGTTTTTTTTAGACTGGCTGCCACGAGCTGAAACGAATGCAGCCAAGAGCGAGCGTCTGTGACTTACGGTTCAAGAGTTATTCGCAGAAACATGGTTCTGAACTTTGCTGCCAGCCGCGAAAGCGAAAGTAACCAAGATCGAGCGTCTAGAATTTACTTGTCAGTAGCTCGCCTGGGAAACATCCAGAGAAGTCAAAGACAGTGCTTCTATACTAATTGCCAGGCGCTGAGACGAATGCCGCCAAGATCGAGCGTCTATGACTTACGGTTCAAGAATTAGCCTCAGAAACAGTGGTTCTGAACATGCTGCCAATAGCTCGCCTGGGAAACATCCAGAGAAGTCCAAAATAGTGTTTTTTAGACTGGCTGCCACGAGCTGAAACGAATGCAGCCAAGAGCGAGAGTCTGTGACTTACCGTTCAAGAGTTATTTACAGAAACATGGTTCTGAACTTTGCTGCCAGCCGCGAAAGCGAAAATAACCAAGATCGAGTGTCTAGGATTTACTTGTCAATAGCTCGCCTGGGAAACATCCAGAGAAGTCAAAGACAGTGCTTCTATACTAATTGCCAGGCGCTGAGACGAATGCCGCCAAGATCGAGCGTCTATGACTTACGGTTCAAGAATTAGCCTCAGAAACAGTGGGAAACAGTGCTTCTATACTAATTGCCAGGCGCTGAGACGAATGCCGCCAATATCGAGCGTCTATGACTTACGGTTCAAGAATTAGCCTCAGAAACAGTGGTTCTGAACATGCTGCCAATAGCTCGCCTGGGAAACATCCAGAGAAGTCCAAGATAGTGTTTTTAGACTGGCTGCCACGAGCTGAAACGAATGCAGCCAAGAGCGAGAGTCTGTGACTTACCGTTCAAGAGTTATTCACAGAAACATGGTTCTGAACTTTGCTGCCAGCCGCGAAAGCGAAAATAACCAAGATCGAGCGTCTAGGATTTACTTGTCAATAGCTCGCCTGGGAAACATCCAGAGAAGTCAAAGACAGTGCTTCTATACTAATTGCCAGGCGCTGAGACGAATGCCGCCAAGATCGAGCGTCTATGACTTACGGTTCAAGAATTAGCCTCAGAAACAGTGGGAAACAGTGCTTCTATACTAATTGCCAGGCGCTGAGACGAATGCCGCCAAGATCGAGCGTCTATGACTTACGGTTCAAGAATTAGCCTCAGAAACAGTGGTTCTGAACATGCTGCCAATAGCTCGCCTGGGAAACATCCAGAGAAGTTCAAGATAGTGTTTTTTTAGACTGGCTGCCACGAGCTGAAACGAATGCAGCCAAGATCGAGCGTCTATGACTTACGGTTCAAGAATTAGCCTCAGAAACAGTGGTTCTGAACATGCTGCCAATAGCTCGCCTGGGAAACATCCAGAGAAGTCCAAGATAGTGTTTTTTTTTAGACTGGCTGCCACGAGCTGAAACGAATGCAGCCAAGAGCGAGCGTCTGTGACTTACGGTTCAAGAGTTATTCGCAGAAACATGGTTCTGAACTTTGCTGCCAGCCGCGAAAGCGAAAGTAACCAAGATCGAGCGTCTAGAATTTACTTGTCAGTAGCTCGCCTGGGAAACATCCAGAGAAGTCAAAGACAGTGCTTCTATACTAATTGCCAGGCGCTGAGACGAATGCCGCCAAGATCGAGCGTCTATGACTTACGGTTCAAGAATTAGCCTCAGAAACAGTGGTTCTGAACATGCTGCCAATAGCTCGTCTGGGAAACATCCAGAGAAGTCCAAGATAGTGTTTTTTTAAACTGGCTGCCACGAGCTGAAACGAATGCAGCCAAGAGCGAGAGTCTGTGACTTACCGTTCAAGAGTTATTCACAGAAACATGGTTCTGAACTTTGCTGCCAGCCGCGAAAGCGAAAATAACCAAGATCGAGCGTCTAGGATTTACTTGTCAATAGCTCGCCTGGGAAACATCCAGAGAAGTCAAAGACAGTGCTTCTATACTAATTGCCAGGCGCTGAGACGAATGCCGCCAAGATCGAGCGTCTATGACTTACGGTTCAAGAATTAGCCTCAGAAACAGTGGTTCTGAACATGCTGCCAATAGCTCGCCTGGGAAACATCCAGAGAAGTCCAAGATAGTGTTTTTTAGACTGGCTGCCACGAGCTGAAACGAATGCAGCCAAGAGCGAGAGTCTGTGACTTACCGTTCAAGAGTTATTTACAGAAACATGGTTCTGAACTTTGCTGCCAGCCGCGAAAGCGAAAATAACCAAGATCGAGCGTCTAGGATTTACTTGTCAATAGCTCGCCTGGGAAACATCCAGAGAAGTCAAATACAGTGCTTCTATACTAATTGCCAGGCGCTGAGACGAATGCCGCCAAGATCGAGCGTTTATGACTTACGGTTCAAGAATTAGCCTCAGAAACAGTGGTTCTGAACATGCTGCCAATAGCTCGTCTGGGAAACATCCAGAGAAGTCCAAGATAGTGTTTTTTAGACTGGCTGTCACGAGCTGAAACGAATGCAGCCAAGAGCGAGCGTCTGTGACTTACGGTTCAAGAGTTATTCACAGAAACATGGTTCTGAACTTTGCTGCCAGCCGCGAAAGCGAAAATAACCAAGATCGAGCGTCTAGGATTTACTTGTCAATAGCTCGCCTGGGAAACATCCAGAGAAGTCAAAGACAGTCTTCTATACTAATTGCCAGGCGCTGAGACGAATGCCGCCAAGATAAAGCGTCTATGACTTACGGTTCAAGAATTAGCCTCAGAAACAGTGGGAAACAGTGCTTCTATACTAATTGCCAGGCGCTGAGACGAATGCCGCCAAGATCGAGCGTCTATGACTTACGGTTCAAGAATTAGCCTCAGAAACAGTGGGAAACAGTGCTTCTATACTAATTGCCAGGCGCTGAGACGAATGCCGCCAAGATCGAGCGTCTATGACTTACGGTTCAAGAATTAGCCTCAGAAACAGTGGTTCTGAACATGCTGCCAATAGCTCGCCTGGGAAACATCCAGAGAAGTCCAAGATAGTGTTTTTTAGACTGGCTGCCACGAGCTGAAACGAATGCAGCCAAGAGCGAGCGTCTGTGACTTACGGTTCAAGAGTTATTCGCAGAAACATGGTTCTGAACTTTGCTGCCAGCCGCGAAAGCGAAAGTAACCAAGATCGAGCGTCTAGAATTTACTTGTCAGTAGCTCGCCTGGGAAACATCCAGAGAAGTCAAAGACAGTGCTTCTATACTAATTGCCAGGCGCTGAGACGAATGCCGCCAAGATCGAGCGTCTATGACTTACGGTTCAAGAATTAGCCTCAGAAACAGTGGTTCTGAACATGCTGCCAATAGCTCGTCTGGGAAACATCCAGAGAAGTCCAAGATAGTGTTTTTTTAGACTGGCTGCCACGAGCTGAAACGAATGCAGCCAAGAGCGAGAGTCTGTGACTTACCGTTCAAGAGTTATTCACAGAAACATGGTTCTGAACTTTGCTGCCAGCCGCGAAAGCGAAAATAACCAAGATCGAGCGTCTAGGATTTACTTGTCAATAGCTCGCCTGGGAAACATCCAGAGAAGTCAAAGACAGTGCTTCTATACTAATTGCCAGGCGCTGAGACGAATGCCGCCAAGATCGAGCGTCTATGACTTACGGTTCAAGAATTAGCCTCAGAAACAGTGGTTCTGAACATGCTGCCAATAGCTCGCCTGGGAAACATCCAGAGAAGTCCAAGATAGTGTTTTTAGACTGGCTGCCACGAGCTGAAACGAATGCAGCCAAGAGCGAGAGTCTGTGACTTACCGTTCAAGAGTTATTCACAGAAACATGGTTCTGAACTTTGCTGCCAGCCGCGAAAGCGAAAATAACCAAGATCGAGCGTCTAGGATTTACTTGTCAATAGCTCGCCTGGGAAACATCCAGAGAAGTCAAAGACAGTGCTTCTATACTAATTGCCAGGCGCTGAGACGAATGCCGCCAAGATCGAGCGTCTATGACTTACGGTTCAAGAATTAGCCTCAGAAACAGTGGGAAACAGTGCTTCTATACTAATTGCCAGGCGCTGAGACGAATGCCGCCAAGATCGAGCGTCTATGACTTACGGTTCAAGAATTAGCCTCAGAAACAGTGGTTCTGAACATGCTGCCAATAGCTCGCCTGGGAAACATCCAGAGAAGTCCAAGATAGTGTTTTTTTAGACTGGCTGCCACGAGCTGAAACGAATGCAGCCAAGATCGAGCGTCTATGACTTAAGGTTCAAGAATTAGCCTCAGAAACAGTGGTTCTGAACATGCTGCCAATAGCTCGCCTGGGAAACATCCAGAGAAGTCCAAGATAGTGTTTTTTTTAGACTGGCTGCCACGAGCTGAAACGAATGCAGCCAAGAGCGAGCGTCTGTGACTTACGGTTCAAGAGTTATTCGCAGAAACATGGTTCTGAACTTTGCTGCCAGCCGCGAAAGCGAAAGTAACCAAGATCGAGCGTCTAGAATTTACTTGTCAGTAGCTCGCCTGGGAAACATCCAGAGAAGTCAAAGACAGTGCTTCTATACTAATTGCCAGGCGCTGAGACGAATGCCGCCAAGATCGAGCGTCTATGACTTACGGTTCAAGAATTAGCCTCAGAAACAGTGGTTCTGAACATGCTGCCAATAGCTCGCCTGGGAAACATCCAGAGAAGTCCAAGATAGTGTTTTTTAGACTGGCTGCCACGAGCTGAAACGAATGCAGCCAAGAGCGAGAGTCTGTGACTTACCGTTCAAGAGTTATTTACAGAAACATGGTTCTGAACTTTGCTGCCAGCCGCGAAAGCGAAAATAACCAAGATCGAGTGTCTAGGATTTACTTGTCAATAGCTCGCCTGGGAAACATCCAGAGAAGTCAAAGACAGTGCTTCTATACTAATTGCCAGGCGCTGAGACGAATGCCGCCAAGATCGAGCGTCTATGACTTACGGTTCAAGAATTAGCCTCAGAAACAGTGGGAAACAGTGCTTCTATACTAATTGCCAGGCGCTGAGACGAATGCCGCCAAGATCGAGCGTCTATGACTTACGGTTCAAGAATTAGCCTCAGAAACAGTGGTTCTGAACATGCTGCCAATAGCTCGCCTGGGAAACATCCAGAGAAGTCCAAGATAGTGTTTTTTTAGACTGGCTGCCACGAGCTGAAACGAATGCAGCCAAGATCGAGCGTCTATGACTTACGGTTCAAGAATTAGCCTCAGAAACAGTGGTTCTGAACATGCTGCCAATAGCTCGCCTGGGAAACATCCAGAGAAGTCCAAGATAGTGTTTTTTAGACTGGCTGCCACGAGCTGAAACGAATGCAGCCAAGAGCGAGAGTCTGTGACTTACCGTTCAAGAGTTATTTACAGAAACATGGTTCTGAACTTTGCTGCCAGCCGCGAAAGCGAAAATAACCAAGATCGAGTGTCTAGGATTTACTTGTCAATAGCTCGCCTGGGAAACATCCAGAGAAGTCAAAGACAGTGCTTCTATACTAATTGCCAGGCGCTGAGACGAATGCCGCCAAGATCGAGCGTCTATGACTTACGGTTCAAGAATTAGCCTCAGAAACAGTGGGAAACAGTGCTTCTATACTAATTGCCAGGCGCTGAGACGAATGCCGCCAAGATCGAGCGTCTATGACTTACGGTTCAAGAATTAGCCTCAGAAACAGTGGTTCTGAACATGCTGCCAATAGCTCGCCTGGGAAACATCCAGAGAAGTCCAAGATAGTGTTTTTAGACTGGCTGCCACGAGCTGAAACGAATGCAGCCAAGAGCGAGAGTCTGTGACTTACCGTTCAAGAGTTATTCACAGAAACATGGTTCTGAACTTTGCTGCCAGCCGCGAAAGCGAAAATAACCAAGATCGAGCGTCTAGGATTTACTTGTCAATAGCTCGCCTGGGAAACATCCAGAGAAGTCAAAGACAGTACTTCTATACTAATTGCCAGGCGCTGAGACGAATGCCGCCAAGATCGAGCGTCTATGACTTACGGTTCAAGAATTAGCCTCAGAAACAGTGGGAAACAGTGCTTCTATACTAATTGCCAGGCGCTGAGACGAATGCCGCCAAGATCGAGCGTCTATGACTTACGGTTCAAGAATTAGCCTCAGAAACAGTGGTTCTGAACATGCTGCCAATAGCTCGCCTGGGAAACATCCAGAGAAGTCCAAGATAGTGTTTTTTTAGACTGGCTGCCACGAGCTGAAACGAATGCAGCCAAGATCGAGCGTCTATGACTTACGGTTCAAGAATTAGCCTCAGAAACAGTGGTTCTGAACATGCTGCCAATAGCTCGCCTGGGAAACATCCAGAGAAGTCCAAGATAGTGTTTTTTTTAGACTGGCTGCCACGAGCTGAAACGAATGCAGCCAAGAGCGAGCGTCTGTGACTTACGGTTCAAGAGTTATTCGCAGAAACATGGTTCTGAACTTTGCTGCCAGCCGCGAAAGCGAAAGTAACCAAGATCGAGCGTCTAGAATTTACTTGTCAGTAGCTCGCCTGGGAAACATCCAGAGAAGTCAAAGACAGTGCTTCTATACTAATTGCCAGGCGCTGAGACGAATGCCGCCAAGATCGAGCGTCTATGACTTACGGTTCAAGAATTAGCCTCAGAAACAGTGGTTCTGAACATGCTGCCAATAGCTCGCCTGGGAAACATCCAGAGAAGTCCAAGATAGTGTTTTTTAGACTGGCTGCCACGAGCTGAAACGAATGCAGCCAAGAGCGAGCGTCTGTGACTTACGGTTCAAGAGTTATTCACAGAAACATGGTTCTGAACTTTGCTGCCAGCCGCGAAAGCGAAAGTAACCAAGATCGAGCGTCTAGGATTTACTTGTCAATAGCTCGCCTGGGAAACATCCAGAGAAGTCAAAGACAGTGCTTCTATACTAATTGCCAGGCGCTGAGACGAATGCCGCCAAGATCGAGCGTCTATGACTTACGGTTCAGGAATTAGCCTCAGAAACAGTGGGAAACAGTGCTTCTATACTAATTGCCAGGCGCTGAGACGAATGCCGCCAAGATCGAGCGTCTATGACTTACGGTTCAAGAATTAGCCTCAGAAACAGTGGTTCTGAACATGCTGCCAATAGCTCGTCTGGGAAACATCCAGAGAAGTCCAAGATAGTGTTTTTTTAGACTGGCTGCCACGAGCTGAAACGAATGCAGCCAAGAGCGAGAGTCTGTGACTTACCGTTCAAGAGTTATTCACAGAAACATGGTTCTGAACTTTGCTGCCAGCCGCGAAAGCGAAAATAACCAAGATCGAGCGTCTAGGATTTACTTGTCAATAGCTCGCCTGGGAAACATCCAGAGAAGTCAAAGACAGTGCTTCTATACTAATTGCCAGGCGCTGAGACGAATGCCGCCAAGATCGAGCGTCTATGACTTACGGTTCAAGAATTAGCCTCAGAAACAGTGGTTCTGAACATGCTGCCAATAGCTCGCCTGGGAAACATCCAGAGAAGTCCAAGATAGTGTTTTTTAGACTGGCTGCCACGAGCTGAAACGAATGCAGCCAAGAGCGAGAGTCTGTGACTTACCGTTCAAGAGTTATTTACAGAAACATGGTTCTGAACTTTGCTGCCAGCCGCGAAAGCGAAAATAACCAAGATCGAGCGTCTAGGATTTACTTGTCAATAGCTCGCCTGGGAAACATCCAGAGAAGTCAAAGACAGTGCTTCTATACTAATTGCCAGGCGCTGAGACGAATGCCGCCAAGATCGAGCGTCTATGACTTACGGTTCAAGAATTAGCCTCAGAAACAGTGGGAAACAGTGCTTCTATACTAATTGCCAGGCGCTGAGACGAATGCCGCCAAGATCGAGCGTCTATGACCTACGGTTCAAGAATTAGCCTCAGAAACAGTGGTTCTGAACATGCTGCCAATAGCTCGCCTGGGAAACATCCAGAGAAGTCCAAGATAGTGTTTTTAGACTGGCTGCCACGAGCTGAAACGAATGCAGCCAAGAGCGAGAGTCTGTGACTTACCGTTCAAGAGTTATTCACAGAAACATGGTTCTGAACTTTGCTGCCAGCCGCGAAAGCGAAAATAACCAAGATCGAGCGTCTAGGATTTACTTGTCAATAGCTCGCCTGGGAAACATCCAGAGAAGTCAAAGACAGTGCTTCTATACTAATTGCCAGGCGCTGAGACGAATGCCGCCAAGATCGAGCGTCTATGACTTACGGTTCAAGAATTAGCCTCAGAAACAGTGGGAAACAGTGCTTCTATACTAATTGCCAGGCGCTGAGACGAATGCCGCCAAGATCGAGCGTCTATGACTTACGGTTCAAGAATTAGCCTCAGAAACAGTGGTTCTGAACATGCTGCCAATAGCTCGCCTGGGAAACATCCAGAGAAGTCCAAGATAGTGTTTTTTTAGACTGGCTGCCACGAGCTGAAACGAATGCAGCCAAGATCGAGCGTCTATGACTTACGGTTCAAGAATTAGCCTCAGAAACAGTGGTTCTGAACATGCTGCCAATAGCTCGCCTGGGAAACATCCAGAGAAGTCCAAGATAGTGTTTTTTTTAGACTGGCTGCCACGAGCTGAAACGAATGCAGCCAAGAGCGAGCGTCTGTGACTTACGGTTCAAGAGTTATTCGCAGAAACATGGTTCTGAACTTTGCTGCCAGCCGCGAAAGCGAAAGTAACCAAGATCGAGCGTCTAGAATTTACTTGTCAGTAGCTCGCCTGGGAAACATCCAGAGAAGTCAAAGACAGTGCTTCTATACTAATTGCCAGGCGCTGAGACGAATGCCGCCAAGATCGAGCGTCTATGACTTACGGTTCAAGAATTAGCCTCAGAAACAGTGGTTCTGAACATGCTGCCAATAGCTCGCCAGGGAAACATCCAGAGAAGTCCAAGATAGTGTTTTTTAGACTGGCTGCCACGAGCTGAAACGAATGCAGCCAAGAGCGAGCGTCTGTGACTTACGGTTCAAGAGTTATTCACAGAAACATGGTTCTGAACTTTGCTGCCAGCCGCGAAAGCGAAAGTAACCAAGATCGAGCGTCTAGGATTTACTTGTCAATAGCTCGCCTGGGAAACATCCAGAGAAGTCAAAGACAGTGCTTCTATACTAATTGCCAGGCGCTGAGACGAATGCCGCCAAGATCGAGCGTCTATGACTTACGGTTCAAGAATTAGCCTCAGAAACAGTGGTTCTGAACATGCTGCCAATAGCTCGCCAGGGAAACATCCAGAGAAGTCCAAGATAGTGTTTTTTAGACTGGCTGCCACGAGCTGAAACGAATGCAGCCAAGAGCGAGCGTCTGTGACTTACGGTTCAAGAGTTATTCACAGAAACATGGTTCTGAACTTTGCTGCCAGCCGCGAAAGCGAAAGTAACCAAGATCGAGCGTCTAGGATTTACTTGTCAATAGCTCGCCTGGGAAACATCCAGAGAAGTCAAAGACAGTGCTTCTATACTAATTGCCAGGCGCTGAGACGAATGCCGCCAAGATTGAGCGTCTATGACTTACGGTTCAAGAATTAGCCTCAGAAACAGTGGGAAACAGTGCTTCTATACTAATTGCCAGGCGCTGAGACGAATGCCGCCAAGATCGAGCGTCTATGACTTACGGTTCAAGAATTAGCCTCAGAAACAGTGGTTCTGAACATGCTGCCAATAGCTCGCCTGGGAAACATCCAGAGAAGTCCAAGATAGTGTTTTTAGACTGGCTGCCACGAGCTGAAACGAATGCAGCCAAGAGCGAGAGTCTGTGACTTACCGTTCAAGAGTTATTCACAGAAACATGGTTCTGAACTTTGCTGCCAGCCGCGAAAGCGAAAATAACCAAGATCGAGCGTCTAGGATTTACTTGTCAATAGCTCGCCTGGGAAACATCCAGAGAAGTCAAAGACAGTGCTTCTATACTAATTGCCAGGCGCTGAGACGAATGCCGCCAAGATCGAGCGTCTATGACTTACGGTTCAAGAATTAGCCTCAGAAACAGTGGGAAACAGTGCTTCTATACTAATTGCCAGGCGCTGAGACGAATGCCGCCAAGATCGAGCGTCTATGACTTACGGTTCAAGAATTAGCCTCAGAAACAGTGGTTCTGAACATGCTGCCAATAGCTCGCCTGGGAAACATCCAGAGAAGTCCAAGATAGTGTTTTTTTAGACTGGCTGCCACGAGCTGAAACGAATGCAGCCAAGATCGAGCGTCTATGACTTACGGTTCAAGAATTAGCCTCAGAAACAGTGGTTCTGAACATGCTGCCAATAGCTCGCCTGGGAAACATCCAGAGAAGTCCAAGATAGTGTTTTTTTTAGACTGGCTGCCACGAGCTGAAACGAATGCAGCCAAGAGCGAGCGTCTGTGACTTACGGTTCAAGAGTTATTCGCAGAAACATGGTTCTGAACTTTGCTGCCAGCCGCGAAAGCGAAAGTAACCAAGATCGAGCGTCTAGAATTTACTTGTCAGTAGCTCGCCTGGGAAACATCCAGAGAAGTCAAAGACAGTGCTTCTATACTAATTGCCAGGCGCTGAGACGAATGCCGCCAAGATCGAGCGTCTATGACTTACGGTTCAAGAATTAGCCTCAGAAACAGTGGTTCTGAACATGCTGCCAATAGCTCGCCAGGGAAACATCCAGAGAAGTCCAAGATAGTGTTTTTTAGACTGGCTGCCACGAGCTGAAACGAATGCAGCCAAGAGCGAGCGTCTGTGACTTACGGTTCAAGAGTTATTCACAGAAACATGGTTCTGAACTTTGCTGCCAGCCGCGAAAGCGAAAGTAACCAAGATCGAGCGTCTAGGATTTACTTGTCAATAGCTCGCCTGGGAAACATCCAGAGAAGTCAAAGACAGTGCTTCTATACTAATTGCCAGGCGCTGAGACGAATGCCGCCAAGATCGAGCGTCTATGACTTACGGTTCAAGAATTAGCCTCAGAAACAGTGGTTCTGAACATGCTGCCAATAGCTCGCCTGGGAAACATCCAGAGAAGTCCAAGATAGTGTTTTTTTAGACTGGCTGCCACGAGCTGAAACGAATGCAGCCAAGAGCGAGCGTCTGTGACTTACGGTTCAAGAGTTATTCACAGAAACATGGTTCTGAACTTTGCTGCCAGCCGCGAAAGCGAAAGTAACCAAGATCGAGCGTCTAGGATTTACTTGTCAATAGCTCGCCTGGGAAACATCCAGAGAAGTCAAAGACAGTGCTTCTATACTAATTGCCAGGCGCTGAGACGAATGCCGCCAAGATCGAGCGTCTATGACTTACGGTTCAAGAATTAGCCTCAGAAACAGTGGTTCTGAACATGCTGCCAATAGCTCGCCAGGGAAACATCCAGAGAAGTCCAAGATAGTGTTTTTTAGACTGGCTGCCACGAGCTGAAACGAATGCAGCCAAGAGCGAGCGTCTGTGACTTACGGTTCAAGAGTTATTCACAGAAACATGGTTCTGAACTTTGCTGCCAGCCGCGAAAGCGAAAGTAACCAAGATCGAGCGTCTAGGATTTACTTGTCAATAGCTCGCCTGGGAAACATCCAGAGAAGTCAAAGACAGTGCTTCTATACTAATTGCCAGGCGCTGAGACGAATGCCGCCAAGATCGAGCGTCTATGACTTACGGTTCAAGAATTAGCCTCAGAAACAGTGGTTCTGAACATGCTGCCAATAGCTCGCCTGGGAAACATCCAGAGAAGTCCAAGATAGTGTTTTTTAGACTGGCTGCCACGAGCTGAAACGAATGCAGCCAAGATCGAGCGTCTATGACTTACGGTTCAAGAATTAGCCTCAGAAACAGTGGTTCTGAACATGCTGCCAATAGCTCGCCTGGGAAACATCCAGAGAAGTCCAAGATAGTGTTTTTTTTAGACTGGCTGCCACGAGCTGAAACGAATGCAGCCAAGAGCGAGCGTCTGTGACTTACGGTTCAAGAGTTATTCGCAGAAACATGGTTCTGAACTTTGCTGCCAGCCGCGAAAGCGAAAGTAACCAAGATCGAGCGTCTAGAATTTACTTGTCAGTAGCTCACCTGGGAAACATCCAGAGAAGTCAAAGACAGTGCTTCTATACTAATTGCCAGGCGCTGAGACGAATGCCGCCAAGATCGAGCGTCTATGACTTACGGTTCAAGAATTAGCCTCAGAAACAGTGGTTCTGAACATGCTGCCAATAGCTCGCCTGGGAAACATCCAGAGAAGTCCAAGATAGTGTTTTTTAGACTGGCTGCCACGAGCTGAAACGAATGCAGCCAAGAGCGAGAGTCTGTGACTTACCGTTCAAGAGTTATTTACAGAAACATGGTTCTGAACTTTGCTGCCATCCGCGAAAGCGAAAATAACCAAGATCGAGTGTCTAGGATTTACTTGTCAATAGCTCGCCTGGGAAACATCCAGAGAAGTCAAAGACAGTGCTTCTATACTAATTGCCAGGCGCTGAGACGAATGCCGCCAAGATCGAGCGTCTATGACTTATGGTTCAAGAATTAGCCTCAGAAACAGTGGGAAACAGTGCTTCTATACTAATTGCCAGGCGCTGAGACGAATGCCGCCAAGATCGAGCGTCTATGACTTACGGTTCAAGAATTAGCCTCAGAAACAGTGGTTCTGAACATGCTGCCAATAGCTCGCCTGGGAAACATCCAGAGAAGTCCAAGATAGTGTTTTTAGACTGGCTGCCACGAGCTGAAACGAATGCAGCCAAGAGCGAGAGTCTGTGACTTACCGTTCAAGAGTTATTCACAGAAACATGGTTCTGAACTTTGCTGCCAGCCGCGAAAGCGAAAATAACCAAGATCGAGCGTCTAGGATTTACTTGTCAATAGCTCGCCTGGGAAACATCCAGAGAAGTCAAAGACAGTGCTTCTATACTAATTGCCAGGCGCTGAGACGAATGCCGCCAAGATCGAGCGTCTATGACTTACGGTTCAAGAATTAGCCTCAGAAACAGTGGGAAACAGTGCTTCTATACTAATTGCCAGGCGCTGAGACGAATGCCGCCAAGATCGAGCGTCTATGACTTACGGTTCAAGAATTAGCCTCAGAAACAGTGGTTCTGAACATGCTGCCAATAGCTCGCCTGGGAAACATCCAGAGAAGTCCAAGATAGTGTTTTTTTAGACTGGCTGCCACGAGCTGAAACGAATGCAGCCAAGATCGAGCGTCTATGACTTACGGTTCAAGAATTAGCCTCAGAAACAGTGGTTCTGAACATGCTGCCAATAGCTCGCCTGGGAAACATCCAGAGAAGTCCAAGATAGTGTTTTTTTTAGACTGGCTGCCACGAGCTGAAACGAATGCAGCCAAGAGCGAGCGTCTGTGACTTACGGTTCAAGAGTTATTCGCAGAAACATGGTTCTGAACTTTGCTGCCAGCCGCGAAAGCGAAAGTAACCAAGATCGAGAGTCTAGAATTTACTTGTCAGTAGCTCGCCTGGGAAACATCCAGAGAAGTCAAAGACAGTGCTTCTATACTAATTGCCAGGCGCTGAGACGAATGCCGCCAAGATCGAGCGTCTATGACTTACGGTTCAAGAATTAGCCTCAGAAACAGTGGTTCTGAACATGCTGCCAATAGCTCGCCAGGGAAACATCCAGAGAAGTCCAAGATAGTGTTTTTTAGACTGGCTGCCACGAGCTGAAACGAATGCAGCCAAGAGCGAGCGTCTGTGACTTACGGTTCAAGAGTTATTCACAGAAACATGGTTCTGAACTTTGCTGCCAGCCGCGAAAGCGAAAGTAACCAAGATCGAGCGTCTAGGATTTACTTGTCAATAGCTCGCCTGGGAAACATCCAGAGAAGTCAAAGACAGTGCTTCTATACTAATTGCCAGGCGCTGAGACGAATGCCGCCAAGATCGAGCGTCTATGACTTACGGTTCAAGAATTAGCCTCAGAAACAGTGGTTCTGAACATGCTGCCAATAGCTCGCCTGGGAAACATCCAGAGAAGTCCAAGATAGTGTTTTTTTAGACTGGCTGCCACGAGCTGAAACGAATGCAGCCAAGAGCGAGCGTCTGTGACTTACGGTTCAAGAGTTATTCACAGAAACATGGTTCTGAACTTTGCTGCCAGCCGCGAAAGCGAAAGTAACCAAGATCGAGCGTCTAGGATTTACTTGTCAATAGCTCGCCTGGGAAACATCCAGAGAAGTCAAAGACAGTGCTTCTATACTAATTGCCAGGCGCTGAGACGAATGCCGCCAAGATCGAGCGTCTATGACTTACGGTTCAAGAATTAGCCTCAGAAACAGTGGTTCTGAACATGCTGCCAATAGCTCGCCAGGGAAACATCCAGAGAAGTCCAAGATAGTGTTTTTTAGACTGGCTGCCACGAGCTGAAACGAATGCAGCCAAGAGCGAGCGTCTGTGACTTACGGTTCAAGAGTTATTCACAGAAACATGGTTCTGAACTTTGCTGCCAGCCGCGAAAGCGAAAGTAACCAAGATCGAGCGTCTAGGATTTACTTGTCAATAGCTCGCCTGGGAAACATCCAGAGAAGTCCAAGATAGTGTTTTTAGACTGGCTGCCACGAGCTGAAACGAATGCAGCCAAGAGCGAGAGTCTGTGACTTACCGTTCAAGAGTTATTCACAGAAACATGGTTCTGAACTTTGCTGCCAGCCGCGAAAGCGAAAATAACCATGATCGAGCGTCTAGGATTTACTTGTCAATAGCTCGCCTGGGAAACATCCAGAGAAGTCAAAGACAGTGCTTCTATACTAATTGCCAGGCGCTGAGACGAATGCCGCCAAGATCGAGCGTCTATGACTTACGGTTCAAGAATTAGCCTCAGAAACAGTGGGAAACAGTGCTTCTATACTAATTGCCAGGCGCTGAGACGAATGCCGCCAAGATCGAGCGTCTATGACTTACGGTTCAAGAATTAGCCTCAGAAACAGTGGTTCTGAACATGCTGCCAATAGCTCGCCTGGGAAACATCCAGAGAAGTCCAAGATAGTGTTTTTTTAGACTGGCTGCCACGAGCTGAAACGAATGCAGCCAAGATCGAGCGTCTATGACTTACGGTTCAAGAATTAGCCTCAGAAACAGTGGTTCTGAACATGCTGCCAATAGCTCGCCTGGGAAACATCCAGAGAAGTCCAAGATAGTGTTTTTTTTAGACTGGCTGCCACGAGCTGAAACGAATGCAGCCAAGAGCGAGCGTCTGTGACTTACGGTTCAAGAGTTATTCGCAGAAACATGGTTCTGAACTTTGCTGCCAGCCGCGAAAGCGAAAGTAACCAAGATCGAGCGTCTAGAATTTACTTGTCAGTAGCTCGCCTGGGAAACATCCAGAGAAGTCAAAGACAGTGCTTCTATACTAATTGCCAGGCGCTGAGACGAATGCCGCCAAGATCGAGCGTCTATGACTTACGGTTCAAGAATTAGCCTCAGAAACAGTGGTTCTGAACATGCTGCCAATAGCTCGCCAGGGAAACATCCAGAGAAGTCCAAGATAGTGTTTTTTAGACTGGCTGCCACGAGCTGAAACGAATGCAGCCAAGAGCGAGCGTCTGTGACTTACGGTTCAAGAGTTATTCACAGAAACATGGTTCTGAACTTTGCTGCCAGCCGCGAAAGCGAAAGTAACCAAGATCGAGCGTCTAGGATTTACTTGTCAATAGCTCGCCTGGGAAACATCCAGAGAAGTCAAAGACAGTGCTTCTATACTAATTGCCAGGCGCTGAGACGAATGCCGCCAAGATCGAGCGTCTATGACTTACGGTTCAAGAATTAGCCTCAGAAACAGTGGTTCTGAACATGCTGCCAATAGCTCGCCTGGGAAACATCCAGAGAAGTCCAAGATAGTGTTTTTTTAGACTGGCTGCCACGAGCTGAAACGAATGCAGCCAAGAGCGAGCGTCTGTGACTTACGGTTCAAGAGTTATTCACAGAAACATGGTTCTGAACTTTGCTGCCAGCCGCGAAAGCGAAAGTAACCAAGATCGAGCGTCTAGGATTTACTTGTCAATAGCTCGCCTGGGAAACATCCAGAGAAGTCAAAGACAGTGCTTCTATACTAATTGCCAGGCGCTGAGACGAATGCCGCCAAGATCGAGCGTCTATGACTTACAGTTCAGGAATTAGCCTCAGAAACAGTGGGAAACAGTGCTTCTATACTAATTGCCAGGCGCTGAGACGAATGCCGCCAAGATCGAGCGTCTATGACTTACGGTTCAAGAATTAGCCTCAGAAACAGTGGTTCTGAACATGCTGCCAATAGCTCGTCTGGGAAACATCCAGAGAAGTCCAAGATAGTGTTTTTTAGACTGGCTGCCACGAGCTGAAACGAATGCAGCCAAGAGCGAGCGTCTGTGACTTACGGTTCAAGAGTTATTCACAGAAACATGGTTCTGAACTTTGCTGCCAGCCGCGAAAGCGAAAATAACCAAGATCGAGCGTCTGGGATTTACTTGTCAATAGCTCGCCTGGGAAATATCCAGAGAAGTCAAAGACAGTGCTTCTATACTAATTGCCAGGCGCTGAGACGAATGCCGCCAAGATCTAGCGTCTATGACTTACGGTTCAAGAATTAGCCTCAGAAACAGTGGTTCTGAACATGCTGCCAATAGCTCGTCTGGGAAACATCCAGAGAAGTCCAAGATAGTGTTTTTTAGACTGGCTGCCACGAGCTGAAACGAATGCAGCCAAGAGCGAGCGTCTGTGACTTACGGTTCAAGAGTTATTCACAGAAACATGGTTCTGAACTTTGCTGCCAGCCGCGAAAGCGAAAGTAACCAAGATCGAGCGTCTAGGATTTACTTGTCAATAGCTCGCCTGGGAAACATCCAGAGAAGTCAAAGACAGTGCTTCTATACTAATTGCCAGGCGCTGAGACGAATGCCGCCAAGATCGAGCGTCTATGACTTACGGTTCAGGAATTAGCCTCAGAAACAGTGGGAAACAGTGCTTCTATACTAATTGCCAGGCGCTGAGACGAATGCCGCCAAGATCGAGCGTCTATGACTTACGGTTCAAGAATTAGCCTCAGAAACAGTGGTTCTGAACATGATGCCAATAGCTCGCCTGGGAAACATCCAGAGAAGTCCAAGATAGTGTTTTTTAGACTGGCTGCCACGAGCTGAAACGAATGCAGCCAAGAGCGAGAGTCTGTGACTTACCGTTCAAGAGTTATTCACAGAAACATGGTTCTGAACTTTGCTGCCAGCCGCGAAAGCGAAAGTAACCAAGATCGAGCGTCTAGGATTTACTTGTCAATAGCTCGCCTGGGAAACATCCAGAGAAGTCAAAGACAGTGCTTCTATACTAATTGCCAGGCGCTGAGACGAATGCCGCCAAGATAGAGCGTCTATGACTTACGGTTCAAGAATTAGCCTCAGAAACAGTGGGAAACAGTGCTTCTATACTAATTGCCAGGCCATGAGACGAATGCCGCCAAGATCGAGCGTCTATGACTTACGGTTCAAGAATTAGCCTCAGAAACAGTGGGAAACAGTGCTTCTATACTAATTGCCAGGCGCTGAGACGAATGCCGCCAAGATCGAGTGTCTATGACTTACGGTTCAAGAATTAGCCTCAGAAACAGTGGTTCTGAACATGCTGCCAATAGCTCGCCTGGGAAACATCCAGAGAAGTCCAAGATAGTGTTTTTTTTTAGACTGGCTGCCACGAGCTGAAACGAATGCAGCCAAGAGCGAGCGTCTGTGACTTACGGTTCAAGAGTTATTCACAGAAACATGGTTCTGAACTTTGCTGCCAGCCGCGAAAGCGAAAGTAACCAAGATCAAGCGTCTAGAATTTACTTGTCAATAGCTCGCCTGGGAAACATCCAGAGAAGTCAAAGACAGTGCTTCTATACTAATTGCCAGGCGCTGAGACGAATGCCGCCAAGATCGAGCGTCTATGACTTACGGTTCAAGAATTAGCCTCAGAAACAGTGGGAAACAGTGCTTCTATACTAATTGCCAGGCGCTGAGACGAATGCCGCCAAGATCGAGCGTCTATGACTTACGGTTCAAGAATTAGCCTCAGAAACAGTGGTTCTGAACATGCTGCCAATAGCTCGCCTGGGAAACATCCAGAGCAGTCCAAGATAGTGTTTTTTAGACTGGCTGCCACGAGCTGAAACGAATGCAGCCAAGATCGAGCGTCTATGACTTACGGTTCAAGAATTAGCCTCAGAAACAGTGGTTCTGAACATGCTGCCAACAGCTCGCCTGGGAAACATCCAGAGAAGTCCAAGATAGTGTTTTTTAGACTGGCTGCCACGAGCTGAAACGAATGCAGTCAAGAGCGAGAGTCTGTGACTTACCGTTCAAGAGTTATTTACAGAAACATGGTTCTGAACTTTGTTGCCAGCCGCGAAAGCGAAAATAACCAAGATCGAGCGTCTAGGATTTACTTGTCAATAGCTCGCCTGGGAAACATCCAGAGAAGTAAAAGACAGTGCTTCTATACTAATTGCCAGGCGCTGAGACGAATGCCGCCAAGATCGAGCGTCTATGACTTACGGTTCAAGAATTAGCCTCAGAAACAGTGGGAAACAGTGCTTCTATACTAATTGCCAGGCGCTGAGACGAATGCCGCCAAGATCGAGAGTCTATGACTTACGGTTCAAGAATTAGCCTCAGAAACAGTGGTTCTGAACATGCTGCCAATAGCTCGCCTGGGAAACATCCAGAGAAGTCCAAGATAGTGTTTTTTAGACTGGCTGCCACGAGCTGAAACGAATGCAGCCAAGATCGAGTGTCTATGACTTACGGTTCAAGAATTAGCCTCAGAAACAGTGGTTCTGAACATGCTGCCAATAGCTCGCCTGGGAAACATCCAGAGAAGTCCAAGATATTGTTTTTTTTTAGACTGGCTGCCACGAGCTGAAACGAATGCAGCCAAGAGCGAGCGTCTGTGACTTACGGTTCAAGAGTTATTCACAGAAACATGGTTCTGAACTTTGCTGCCAGCCGCGAAAGCGAAAGTAACCAAGATCGAGCGTCTAGAATTTACTTGTCAATAGCTCGCCTGGGAAACATCCAGAGAAGTCAAAGACAGTGCTTCTATACTAATTGCCAGGCGCTGAGACGAATGCCGCCAAGATCGAGCGTCTATGACTTACGGTTCAAGAATTAGCCTCAGAAACAGTGGGAAACAGTGCTTCTATACTAATTGCCAGGCGCTGAGACGAATGCCGCCAAAATCGAGCGTCTATGACTTACGGTTCAAGAATTAGCCTCAGAAACAGTGGTTCTGAACATGCAGCCAATAGTTCGCCTGGGAAACATCCAGAGAAGTCCAAGATAGTGTTTTTTAGACTGGCTGCCACGAGCTGAAACGAATGCAGCCAAGAGCGAGAGTCTGTGACTTACCGTTCAAGAGTTATTCACAGAAACATGGTTCTGAACTTTGCTGCCAGCCGCGAAAGCGAAAATAACCAAGATCGAGCGTCTAGGATTTACTTGTCAATAGCTCGCCTGGGAAACATCCAGAGAAGTCAAAGACAGTGCTTCTATACTAATTGCCAGGCGCTGAGACGAATGCCGCCAAGATCGAGCGTCTATGACTTACGGTTCAAGAATTAGCCTCAGAAACAATGGGAAACAGTGCTTCTATACTAATTGCCAGGCGCTGAGACGAATGCCGCCAAGATCGAGCGTCTATGACTTACGGTTCAAGAATTAGCCTCAGAAACAGTGGTTCTGAACATGCTGCCAATAGCTCGCCTGGGAAACATCCAGAGAAGTCCAAGATAGTGTTTTTTAGACTGGCTGCCACGAGCTGAAACGAATGCAGCCAAGATCGAGCGTCTATGACTTACGGTACAAGAATTAGCCTCAGAAACAGTGGTTCTGAACATGCTGCCAATAGCTCGCCTGGGAAACATCCAGAGAAGTCCAAGATAGTGTTTTTTTTTAGACTGGCTGACACGAGCTGAAACGAATGCAGCCAAGAGCGAGCGTCTGTGACTTACGGTTCAAGAGTTATTCACAGAAACATGGTTCTGAACTTTGCTGCCAGCCGCGAAAGCGAAAGTAACCAAGATCGAGCGTCTAGGATTTACTTGTCAATAGCTCGCCTGGGAAACATCCAGAGAAGTCAACGACAGTGCTTCTATACTAATTGCCAGGCGCTGAGACGAATGCCGCCAAGATCGAGCGTCTATGACTTACGGTTCAAGAATTAGCCTCAGAAACAGTGGGAAACAGTGCTTCTATACTAATTGCCAGGCGCTGAGACGAATGCCGCCAAGATCGAGCGTCTATGACTTACGGTTCAAGAATTAGCCTCAGAAACAGTGGTTCTGAACATGCAGCCAATAGTTCGCCTGGGAAACATCCAGAGAAGTCCAAGATAGTGTTTTTTAGACTGGCTGCCACGAGCTGAAACGAATGCAGCCAAGAGCGAGAGTCTGTGACTTACCGTTCAAGAGTTATTCACAGAAACATGGTTCTGAACTTTGCTGCCAGCCGCGAAAGCGAAAATAACCAAGATCGAGCGTCTAGGATTTACTTGTCAATAGCTCGCCTGGGAAACATCCAGAGAAGTCAAAGACAGTGCTTCTATACTAATTGCCAGGCGCTGAGACGAATGCCGCCAAGATCGAGCGTCTATGACTTACGGTTCAAGAATTAGCCTCAGAAATAGTGGTTCTGAACATGCTGCCAATAGCTCGCCTGGGAAACATCCAGAGAAGTCCAAGATAGTATTTTTTAGACTGGCTGCCACGAGCTGAAACGAATGCAGCCAAGATCGAGCGTCTATGACTTACGGTTCAAGAATTAGCCTCAGACACAGTGGTTCTGAACATGCTGCCAATAGCTCGCCTGGGAAACATCCAGAGAAGTCCAAGATAGTGTTTTTTTTAGACTGGCTGCCACGAGCTGAAACGAATGCAGCCAAGAGCGAGCGTCTGTGACTTACGGTTTAAGAGTTATTCACAGAAACATGGTTCTGAACTTTGCTGCCAGCCGCGAAAGCGAAAGTAACCAAGATCGAGCGTCTAGAATTTACTTGTCAATAGCTCGCCTGGGAAACATCCAGAGAAGTCAAAGACAGTGCTTCTATACTAATTGCCAGGCGCTGAGACGAATGCCGCCAAGATCGAGCGTCTATGACTTACGGTTCAAGAATTAGCCTCAGAAACAGTGGGAAACAGTGCTTCTATACTAATTGCCAGGCGCTGAGACGAATGCCGCCAAGATCGAGCGTCTATGACTTACGGTTCAAGAATTAGCCTCAGAAACAGTGGTTCTGAACATGCTGCCAATAGCTCGCCTGGGAAACATCCAGAGCAGTCCAAGATAGTGTTTTGTAGACTGGCTGCCACGAGCTGAAACGAATGCAGCCAAGATCGAGCGTCTATGACTTACGGTTCAAGAATTAGCCTCAGAAACAGTGGTTCTGAACATGCTGCCAACAGCTCGCCTGGGAAACATCCAGAGAAGTCCAAGATAGTGTTTTTTAGACTGGCTGCCACGAGCTGAAACGAATGCAGTCAAGAGCGAGAGTCTGTGACTTACCGTTCAAGAGTTATTTACAGAAACATGGTTCTGAACTTTGTTGCCAGCCGCGAAAGCGAAAATAACCAAGATCGAGCGTCTAGGATTTACTTGTCAATAGCTCGCCTGGGAAACATCCAGAGAAGTAAAAGACAGTGCTTCTATACTAATTGCCAGGCGCTGAGACGAATGCCGCCAAGATCGAGCGTCTATGACTTACGGTTCAAGAATTAGCCTCAGAAACAGTGGGAAACAGTGCTTCTATACTATTTGCCAGGCGCTGAGACGAATGCCGCCAAGATCGAGAGTCTATGACTTACGGTTCAAGAATTAGCCTCAGAAACAGTGGTTCTGAACATGCTGCCAATAGCTCGCCTGGGAAACATCCAGAGAAGTCCAAGATAGTGTTTTTTAGACTGGCTGCCACGAGCTGAAACGAATGCAGCCAAGATCGAGTGTCTATGACTTACGGTTCAAGAATTAGCCTCAGAAACAGTGGTTCTGAACATGCTGCCAATAGCTCGCCTGGGAAACATCCAGAGAAGTCCAAGATATTGGGTTTTTTTAGACTGGCTGCCACGAGCTGAAACGAATGCAGCCAAGAGCGAGCGTCTGTGACTTACGGTTCAAGAGTTATTCACAGAAACATGGTTCTGAACTTTGCTGCCAGCCGCGAAAGCGAAAGTAACCAAGATCGAGCGTCTAGAATTTACTTGTCAATAGCTCGCCTGGGAAACATCCAGAGAAGTCAAAGACAGTGCTTCTATACTAATTGCCAGGCGCTGAGACGAATGCCGCCAAGATCGAGCGTCTATGACTTACGGTTCAAGAATTAGCCTCAGAAACAGTGGGAAACAGTGCTTCTATACTAATTGCCAGGCGCTGAGACGAATGCCGCCAAAATCGAGCGTCTATGACTTACGGTTCAAGAATTAGCCTCAGAAACAGTGGTTCTGAACATGCAGCCAATAGTTCGCCTGGGAAACATCCAGAGAAGTCCAAGATAGTGTTTTTTAGACTGGCTGCCACGAGCTGAAACGAATGCAGCCAAGAGCGAGAGTCTGTGACTTACCGTTCAAGAGTTATTCACAGAAACATGGTTCTGAACTTTGCTGCCAGCCGCGAAAGCGAAAATAACCAAGATCGAGCGTCTAGGATTTACTTGTCAATAGCTCGCCTGGGAAACATCCAGAGAAGTCAAAGACAGTGCTTCTATACTAATTGCCAGGCGCTGAGACGAATGCCGCCAAGATCGAGCGTCTATGACTTACGGTTCAAGAATTAGCCTCAGAAACAATGGGAAACAGTGCTTCTATACTAATTGCCAGGCGCTGAGACGAATGCCGCCAAGATCGAGCGTCTATGACTTACGGTTCAAGAATTAGCCTCAGAAACAGTGGTTCTGAACATGCTGCCAATAGCTCGCCTGGGAAACATCCAGAGAAGTCCAAGATAGTGTTTTTTAGACTGGCTGCCACGAGCTGAAACGAATGCAGCCAAGATCGAGCGTCTATGACTTACGGTACAAGAATTAGCCTCAGAAACAGTGGTTCTGAACATGCTGCCAATAGCTCGCCTGGGAAACATCCAGAGAAGTCCAAGATAGTGTTTTTTTTTAGACTGGCTGACACGAGCTGAAACGAATGCAGCCAAGAGCGAGCGTCTGTGACTTACGGTTCAAGAGTTATTCACAGAAACATGGTTCTGAACTTTGCTGCCAGCCGCGAAAGCGAAAGTAACCAAGATCGAGCGTCTAGAATTTACTTGTCAATAGCTCGCCTGGGAAACATCCAGAGAAGTCAAAGACAGTGCTTCTATACTAATTGCCAGGCGCTGAGACGAATGCCGCCAAGATCGAGCGTCTATGACTTACGGTTCAAGAATTAGCCTCAGAAACAGTGGGAAACAGTGCTTCTATACTAATTGCCAGGCGCTGAGACGAATGCCGCCAAAATCGAGCGTCTATGACTTACGGTTCAAGAATTAGCCTCAGAAACAGTGGTTCTGAACATGCAGCCAATAGTTCGCCTGGGAAACATCCAGAGAAGTCCAAGATAGTGTTTTTTAGACTGGCTGCCACGAGCTGAAACGAATGCAGCCAAGAGCGAGAGTCTGTGACTTACCGTTCAAGAGTTATTCACAGAAACATGGTTCTGAACTTTGCTGCCAGCCGCGAAAGCGAAAATAACCAAGATCGAGCGTCTAGGATTTACTTGTCAATAGCTCGCCTGGGAAACATCCAGAGAAGTCAAAGACAGTGCTTCTATACTAATTGCCAGGCGCTGAGACGAATGCCGCCAAGATCGAGCGTCTATGACTTACGGTTCAAGAATTAGCCTCAGAAACAATGGGAAACAGTGCTTCTATACTAATTGCCAGGCGCTGAGACGAATGCCGCCAAGATCGAGCGTCTATGACTTACGGTTCAAGAATTAGCCTCAGAAACAGTGGTTCTGAACATGCTGCCAATAGCTCGCCTGGGAAACATCCAGAGAAGTCCAAGATAGTGTTTTTTAGACTGGCTGCCACGAGCTGAAACGAATGCAGCCAAGATCGAGCGTCTATGACTTACGGTACAAGAATTAGCCTCAGAAACAGTGGTTCTGAACATGCTGCCAATAGCTCGCCTGGGAAACATCCAGAGAAGTCCAAGATAGTGTTTTTTTTTTAGACTGGCTGACACGAGCTGAAACGAATGCAGCCAAGAGCGAGCGTCTGTGACTTACGGTTCAAGAGTTATTCACAGAAACATGGTTCTGAACTTTGCTGCCAGCCGCGAAAGCGAAAGTAACCAAGATCGAGCGTCTAGAATTTACTTGTCAATAGCTCGCCTGGGAAACATCCAGAGAAGTCAAAGACAGTGCTTCTATACTAATTGCCAGGCGCTGAGACGAATGCCGCCAAGATCGAGCGTCTATGACTTACGGTTCAAGAATTAGCCTCAGAAACAGTGGGAAACAGTGCTTCTATACTAATTGCCAGGCGCTGAGACGAATGCCGCCAAAATCGAGCGTCTATGACTTACGGTTCAAGAATTAGCCTCAGAAACAGTGGTTCTGAACATGCAGCCAATAGTTCGCCTGGGAAACATCCAGAGAAGTCCAAGATAGTGTTTTTTAGACTGGCTGCCACGAGCTGAAACGAATGCAGCCAAGAGCGAGAGTCTGTGACTTACCGTTCAAGAGTTATTCACAGAAACATGGTTCTGAACTTTGCTGCCAGCCGCGAAAGCGAAAATAACCAAGATCGAGCGTCTAGGATTTACTTGTCAATAGCTCGCCTGGGAAACATCCAGAGAAGTCAAAGACAGTGCTTCTATACTAATTGCCAGGCGCTGAGACGAATGCCGCCAAGATCGAGCGTCTATGACTTACGGTTCAAGAATTAGCCTCAGAAACAATGGGAAACAGTGCTTCTATACTAATTGCCAGGCGCTGAGACGAATGCCGCCAAGATCGAGCGTCTATGACTTACGGTTCAAGAATTAGCCTCAGAAACAGTGGTTCTGAACATGCTGCCAATAGCTCGCCTGGGAAACATCCAGAGAAGTCCAAGATAGTGTTTTTTAGACTGGCTGCCACGAGCTGAAACGAATGCAGCCAAGATCGAGCGTCTATGACTTACGGTACAAGAATTAGCCTCAGAAACAGTGGTTCTGAACATGCTGCCAATAGCTCGCCTGGGAAACATCCAGAGAAGTCCAAGATAGTGTTTTTTTTTAGACTGGCTGACACGAGCTGAAACGAATGCAGCCAAGAGCGAGCGTCTGTGACTTACGGTTCAAGAGTTATTCACAGAAACATGGTTCTGAACTTTGCTGCCAGCCGCGAAAGCGAAAGTAACCAAGATCGAGCGTCTAGGATTTACTTGTCAATAGCTCGCCTGGGAAACATCCAGAGAAGTCAACGACAGTGCTTCTATACTAATTGCCAGGCGCTGAGACGAATGCCGCCAAGATCGAGCGTCTATGACTTACGGTTCAAGAATTAGCCTCAGAAACAGTGGGAAACAGTGCTTCTATACTAATTGCCAGGCGCTGAGACGAATGCCGCCAAGATCGAGCGTCTATGACTTACGGTTCAAGAATTAGCCTCAGAAACAGTGGTTCTGAACATGCAGCCAATAGTTCGCCTGGGAAACATCCAGAGAAGTCCAAGATAGTGTTTTTTAGACTGGCTGCCACGAGCTGAAACGAATGCAGCCAAGAGCGAGAGTCTGTGACTTACCGTTCAAGAGTTATTCACAGAAACATGGTTCTGAACTTTGCTGCCAGCCGCGAAAGCGAAAATAACCAAGATCGAGCGTCTAGGATTTACTTGTCAATAGCTCGCCTGGGAAACATCCAGAGAAGTCAAAGACAGTGCTTCTATACTAATTGCCAGGCGCTGAGACGAATGCCGCCAAGATCGAGCGTCTATGACTTACGGTTCAAGAATTAGCCTCAGAAATAGTGGTTCTGAACATGCTGCCAATAGCTCGCCTGGGAAACATCCAGAGAAGTCCAAGATAGTATTTTTTAGACTGGCTGCCACGACCTGAAACGAATGCAGCCAAGATCGAGCGTCTATGACTTACGGTTCAAGAATTAGCCTCCGAAACAGTGGTTCTGAACATGCTGCCAATAGCTCGCCTGGGAAACATCCAGAGAAGTCCAAGATAGTGTTTTTTTTAGACTGGCTGCCACGAGCTGAAACGAATGCAGCCAAGAGCGAGCGTCTGTGACTTACGGTTCAAGAGTTATTCACAGAAACATGGTTCTGAACTTTGCTGCCAGCCGCGAAAGCGAAAGTAACCATGATCGAGCGTCTAGAATTTACTTGTCAATAGCTCGCCTGGGAAACATCCAGAGAAGTCAAAGACAGTGCTTCTATACTAATTGCCAGGCGCTGAGACGAATGCCGCCAAGATCGAGCGTCTATGACTTACGGTTCAAGAATTAGCCTCAGAAACAGTGGGAAACAGTGCTTCTATACTAATTGCCAGGCGCTGAGACGAATGCCGCCAAGATCGAGCGTCTATGACTTACGGTTCAAGAATTAGCCTCAGAAACAGTGGTTCTGAACATGCTGCCAATAGCTCGCCTGGGAAACATCCAGAGAAGTCCAAGATAGTGTTTTTTAGACTGGCTGCCACGAGCTGAAACAAATGCAGCCAAGAGCGAGAGTCTGTGACTTACCGTTCAAGAGTTATTCACAGAAACATGGTTCTGAACTTTGCTGCCAGCCGCGAAAGCGAAAATAACCAAGATCGAGCGTCTAGGATTTACTTGTCAATAGCTCGCCTGGGAAACATCCAGAGAAGTCAAAGACAGTGCTTCTATACTAATTGCCAGGCGCTGAGACGAATGCCGCCAAGATCGAGCGTCTATGACTTACGGTTCAAGAATTAGCCTCAGAAATAGTGGTTCTGAACATGCTGCCAATAGCTCGCCTGGGAAACATCCAGAGAAGTCCAAGATAGTATTTTTTAGACTGGCTGCCACGAGCTGAAACGAATGCAGCCAAGATCGAGCGTCTATGACTTACGGTTCAAGAATTAGCCTCAGAAACAGTGGTTCTGAACATGCTGCCAATAGCTCGCCTGGGAAACATCCAGAGAAGTCCAAGATAGTGTTTTTTTTAGACTGGCTGCCACGAGCTGAAACGAATGCAGCCAAGAGCGAGCGTCTGTGACTTACGGTTCAAGAGTTATTCACAGAAACATGGTTCTGAACTTTGCTGCCAGCCGCGAAAGCGAAAGTAACCAAGATCGAGCGTCTAGAATTTACTTGTCAATAGCTCGCCTGGGAAACATCCAGAGAAGTCAAAGACAGTGCTTCTATACTAATTGCCAGGCGCTGAGACGAATGCCGCCAAGATCGAGCGTCTATGACTTACGGTTCAAGAATTAGCCTCAGAAACAGTGGGAAACAGTGCTTCTATACTAATTGCCAGGCGCTGAGACGAATGCCGCCAAGATCGAGCGTCTATGACTTACGGTTCAAGAATTAGCCTCAGAAACAGTGGTTCTGAACATGCTGCCAATAGCTCGCCTGGGAAACATCCAGAGAAGTCCAAGATAGTGTTTTTTAGACTGGCTGCCACGAGCTGAAACAAATGCAGCCAAGAGCGAGAGTCTGTGACTTACCGTTCAAGAGTTATTCACAGAAACATGGTTCTGAACTTTGCTGCCAGCCGCGAAAGCGAAAATAACCAAGATCGAGCGTCTAGGATTTACTTGTCAATAGCTCGCCTGGGAAACATCCAGAGAAGTCAAAGACAGTGCTTCTATACTAATTGCCAGGCGCTGAGACGAATGCCGCCAAGATCGAGCGTCTATGACTTACGGTTCAAGAATTAGCCTCAGAAACAGTGGGAAACAGTGGGAAACAGTGCTTCTATACTAATTGCCAGGCGCTGAGACGAATGCCGCCAAGATCGAGCGTCTATGACTTACGGTTCAAGAATTAGCCTCAGAAACAGTGGTTCTGAACATGCTGCCAATAGCTCGCCTGGGAAACATCCAGAGAAGTCCAAGATAGTGTTTTTTTAGACTGGCTGCCACGAGCTGAAACGAATGCAGCCAAGATCGAGCGTCTATGACTTACGGTTCAAGAATTAGCCTCAGAAACAGTGGTTCTGAACATGCTGCCAATAGCTCGCCTGGGAAACATCCAGAGAAGTCCAAGATAGTGTTTTTTTTTAGACTGGCTGCCACGAGCTGAAACGAATGCAGCCAAGAGCGAGCGTCTGTGACTTACGGTTCAAGAGTTATTCACAGAAACATGGTTCTGAACTTTGGTGCCAGCCGCGAAAGCGAAAGTAACCAAGATCGAGCGTCTAGAATTTACTTGTCAATAGCTCGCCTGGGAAACATCCAGAGAAGTCAAAGACAGTGCTTCTATACTAATTGCCAGGCGCTGAGACGAATGCCGCCAAGATCGAGCGTCTATGACTTACGGTTCAAGAATTAGCCTCAGAAACAGTGGGAAACAGTGCTTCTATACTAATTGCCAGGCGCTGAGACGAATGCCGCCAAGATCGAGCGTCTATGACTTACGGTTCAAGAATTAGCCTCAGAAACAGTGGTTCTGAACATGCTGCCAATAGCTCGCCTGGGAAACATCCAGAGAAGTCCAAGATAGTGTTTTTTAGACTGGCTGCCACGAGCTGAAACGAATGCAGCCAAGATCGAGCGTCTATGACTTACGGTTCAAGAATTAGCCTCAGAAACAGTGGTTCTGAACATGCTGCCAATAGCTCGCCTGGGAAACATCCAGAGAAGTCCAAGATATTGTTTTTTTTTAGACTGGCTGCCACGAGCTGAAACGAATGCAGCCAAGAGCGAGCGTCTGTGACTTACGGTTCAAGAGTTATTCACAGAAACATGGTTCTGAACTTTGCTGCCAGCCGCGAAAGCGAAAGTAACCAAGATCGAGCGTCTAGAATTTACTTGTCAATAGATCGCCTGGGAAACATCCAGAGAAGTCAAAGACAGTGCTTCTATACTAATTGCCAGGCGCTGAGACGAATGCCGCCAAGATCGAGCGTCTATGACTTACGGTTCAAGAATTAGCCTCAGAAACAGTGGGAAACAGTGCTTCTATACTAATTGCCAGGCGCTGAGACGAATGCCGCCAAAATCGAGCGTCTATGACTTACGGTTCAAGAATTAGCCTCAGAAACAGTGGTTCTGAACATGCAGCCAATAGTTCGCCTGGGAAACATCCAGAGAAGTCCAAGATAGTGTTTTTTAGACTGGCTGCCACGAGCTGAAACGAATGCAGCCAAGATCGAGCGTCTATGACTTACGGTTCAAGAATTAGCCTCAGAAACAGTGGTTCTGAACATGCTGCCAATAGCTCGCCTGGGAAACATCCAGAGAAGTCCAAGATAGTGTTTTTTTTTAGACTGGCTGCCACGAGCTGAAACGAATGCAGCCAAGAGCGAGCGTCTGTGACTTACGGTTCAAGAGTTATTCACAGAAACATGGTTCTGAACTTTGCTGCCAGCCGCGAAAGCGAAAGTAACCAAGATCGAGCGTCTAGGATTTACTTGTCAATAGCTCGCCTGGGAAACATCCAGAGAAGTCAACGACAGTGCTTCTATACTAATTGCCAGGCGCTGAGACGAATGCCGCCAAGATCGAGCGTCTATGACTTACGGTTCAAGAATTAGCCTCAGAAACAGTGGGAAACAGTGCTTCTATACTAATTGCCAGGCGCTGAGACGAATGCCACCAAGATTGAGCGTCTATGACTTACGGTTCAAGAATTAGCCTCAGAAACAGTGGTTCTGAACATGCAGCCAATAGTTCGCCTGGGAAACATCCAGAGAAGTCCAAGATAGTGTTTTTTAGACTGGCTGCCACGAGCTGAAACGAATGCAGCCAAGAGCGAGAGTCTGTGACTTACCGTTCAAGAGTTATTCACAGAAACATGGTTCTGAACTTTGCTGCCAGCCGCGAAAGCGAAAATAACCAAGATCGAGCGTCTAGGATTTACTTGTCAATAGCTCGCCTGGGAAACATCCAGAGAAGTCAAAGACAGTGCTTCTATACTAATTGCCAGGCGCTGAGACGAATGCCGCCAAGATCGAGCGTCTATGACTTACGGTTCAAGAATTAGCCTCAGAAATAGTGGTTCTGAACATGCTGCCAATAGCTCGCCTGGTAAACATCCAGAGAAGTCCAAGATAGTATTTTTTAGACTGGCTGCCACGAGCTGAAACGAATGCAGCCAAGATCGAGTGTCTATGACTTACGGTTCAAGAATTAGCCTCAGAAACAGTGGTTCTGAACATGCTGCCAATAGCTCGCCTGGGAAACATCCAGAGAAGTCCAAATTAGTGTTTTTTTTTAGACTGGCTGCCACGAGCTGAAACGAATGCAGCCAAGAGCGAGCGTCTGTGACTTACGGTTCAAGAGTTATTCACAGAAACATGGTTCTGAACTTTGCTGCCAGCCGCGAAAGCGAAAGTAACCAAGATCGAGCGTCTAGAATTTACTTGTCAATAGCTCGCCTGGGAAACATCCAGAGAAGTCAAAGACAGTGCTTCTATACTAATTGCCAGGCGCTGAGACGAATGCCGCCAAGATCGAGCGTCTATGACTTACGGTTCAAGAATTAGCCTCAGAAACAGTGGGAAACAGTGCTTCTATACTAATTGCCAGGCGCTGAGACGAATGCCGCCAAGATCGAGCGTCTATGACTTACGGTTCAAGAATTAGCCTCAGAAACAGTGGGAAACAGTGCTTCTATACTAATTGCCAGGCGCTGAGACGAATGCCGCCAAGATCGAGCGTCTATGACTTACGGTTCAAGAATTAGCCTCAGAAACAGTGGTTCTGAACATGCTGCCAATAGCTCGCCTGGGAAACATCCAGAGAAGTCCAAGATAGTGTTTTTTAGACTGGCTGCCACGAGCTGAAACGAATGCAGCCAAGATCGAGCGTCTATGACTTACGGTTCAAGAATTAGCCTCAGAAACAGTGGTTCTGAACATGCTGCCAATAGCTCGCCTGGGAAACATCCAGAGAAGTCCAAGATAGTGTTTTTTAGACTGGCTGCCACGAGCTGAAACGAATGCAGCCAAGAGCGAGAGTCTGTGACTTACCGTTCAAGAGTTATTTACAGAAACATGGTTCTGAACTTTGCTGCCAGCCGCGAAAGCGAAAATAACGAAGATCGAGCGTCTAGGATTTACTTGTCAATAGCTCGCCTGGGAAACATCCAGAGAAGTCAAAGACAGTGCTTCTATACTAATTGCCAGGCGCTGAGACGAATGCCGCCAAGATCGAGCGTCTATGACTTACGGTTCAAGAATTAGCCTCAGAAACAGTGGGAAACAGTGCTTCTATACTAATTGCCAGGCGCTGAGACGAATGCCGCCAAGATCGAGCGTCTATGACTTACGGTTCAAGAATTAGCCTCAGAAACAGTGGTTCTGAACATGCTGCCAATAGCTCGCCTGGGAAACATCCAGAGAAGTCCAAGATAGTGTTTTTTAGACTGGCTGCCACGAGCTGAAACAAATGCAGCCAAGATCGAGCGTCTATGACTTACGGTTCAAGAATTAGCCTCAGAAACATGGTTCTGAACATGCTGCCAATAGCTCGCCTGGGAAACATCCAGAGAAGTCCAAGATATTGTTTTTTTTTAGACTGGCTGCCACGAGCTGAAACGAATGCAGCCAAGAGCGAGCGTCTGTGACTTACGGTTCAAGAGTTATTCACAGAAACATGGTTCTGAACTTTGCTGCCAGCCGCGAAAGCGAAAGTAACCAAGATCGAGCGTCTAGAATTTACTTGTCAATAGCTCGCCTGGGAAACATCCAGAGAAGTCAAAGACAGTGCTTCTATACTAATTGCCAGGCGCTGAGACGAATGCCGCCAAGATCGAGCGTCTATGACTTACGGTTCAAGAATTAGCCTCAGAAACAGTGGGAAACAGTGCTTCTATACTAATTGCCAGGCGCTGAGACGAATGCCGCCAAAATCGAGCGTCTATGACTTACGGTTCAAGAATTAGCCTCAGAAACAGTGGTTCTGAACATGCAGCCAATAGTTCGCCTGGGAAACATCCAGAGAAGTCCAAGATAGTGTTTTTTAGACTGGCTGCCACGAGCTGAAACGAATGCAGCCAAGATCGAGCGTCTATGACTTACGGTTCAAGAATTAGCCTCAGAAACAGTGGTTCTGAACATGCTGCCAATAGCTCGCCTGGGAAACATCCAGAGAAGTCCAAGATAGTGGTTTTTTTAGACTGGCTGCCACGAGCTGAAACGAATGCAGCCAAGAGCGAGCGTCTGTGACTTACGGTTCAAGAGTTATTCACAGAAACATGGTTCTGAACTTTGCTGCCAGCCGCGAAAGCGAAAGTAACCAAGATCGAGCGTCTAGGATTTACTTGTCAATAGCTCGCCTGGGAAACATCCAGAGAAGTCAACGACAGTGCTTCTATACTAATTGCCAGGTGCTGAGACGAATGCCGCCAAGATCGAGCGTCTATGACTTACGGTTCAAGAATTAGCCTCAGAAACAGTGGTTCTGAACATGCAGCCAATAGTTCGCCTGGGAAACATCCAGAGAAGTCCAAGATAGTGTTTTTTAGACTGGCTGCCACGAGCTGAATCGAATGCAGCCAAGAGCGAGAGTCTGTGACTTACCGTTCAAGAGTTATTCACAGAAACATGGTTCTGAACTTTGCTGCCAGCCGCGAAAGCGAAAATAACCAAGATCGAGCGTCTAGGATTTACTTGTCAATAGCTCGCCTGGGAAACATCCAGAGAAGTCAAAGACAGTGCTTCTATACTAATTGCCAGGCGCTGAGACGAATGCCGCCAAGATCGAGCGTCTATGACTTACGGTTCAAGAATTAGCCTCAGAAATAGTGGTTCTGAACATGCTGCCAATAGCTCGCCTGGGAAACATCCAGAGAAGTCCAAGATAGTATTTTTTAGACTGGCTGCCACGAGCTGAAACGAATGCAGCCAAGATCGAGCGTCTATGACTTACGGTTCAAGAATTAGCCTCAGAAACAGTGGTTCTGAACATGCTGCCAATAGCTCGCCTGGGAAACATCCAGAGAAGTCCAAGATAGTGTTTTTTTTAGACTGGCTGCCACGAGCTGAAACGAATGCAGCCAAGAGCGAGCGTCTGTGACTTACGGTTCAAGAGTTATTCACAGAAACATGGTTCTGAACTTTGCTGCCAGCCGCGAAAGCGAAAGTAACCAAGATCGAGCGTCTAGAATTTACTTGTCAATAGCTCGCCTGGGAAACATCCAGAGAAGTCAAAGACAGTGCTTCTATACTAATTGCCAGGCGCTGAGACGAATGCCGCCAAGATCGAGCGTCTATGACTTACGGTTCAAGAATTAGCCTCAGAAACAGTGGTTCTGAACATGCTGCCAATAGCTCGCCTGGGAAACATCCAGAGAAGTCCAAGATAGTGTTTTTTAGACTGGCTGCCACGAGCTGAAACGAATGCAGCCAAGAGCGAGAGTCTGTGACTTACCGTTCAAGAGTTATTTACAGAAACATGGTTCTGAACTTTGCTGCCAGCCGCGAAAGCGAAAATAACCAAGATCGAGCGTCTAGGATTTACTTGTCAATAGCTCGCCTGGGAAACATCCAGAGAAGTCAAAGAC